>NC_135327.1:206766563-207071303 GCF_023851605.1 Tamandua tetradactyla
TTAAAGGCACAAATGAAGCTTAGAATAGAAATTGGTTTTAGGCTTAGTTTAGGTGAACTTAAAAAAACTTAGAGATATAAATTATATATTGACTGTTCTCAGAAACCAAGTGAAAGGATCATTAAGCCCAAAACTTTCAAACTTCCTTTGAAGTCCTGCTACTATTAAAGTTTGGTTAGGCACATACACAATCCAATGGAGCCCTTTTGAAATGTACAATAAGTAACTGCTATAGTCAATGTATAAACCTTTATAATAATTAATAAGATCTCATTCCGATAATTATAACATGCTAAACGGTTTTTCCACTTACATTTGTCCTGAGAAAATTAATTTGTCATTATTTAAAACAAACATATATGCATAACAAAAAGGACTTTATATCCTGTTCAAACAGCTACTTATAACAATTAACATTCTATCAAACAGAATTTCTATACAAATTCAGCCTTGTCCTCGCAGTTTGTAAAAAACTTTCAGAAGTTTTGTATGCAGGACTGAAGTTCTTTAAAATCATTTTCCTTCTAGTTTAGAAAAACAGCACAAGATAAACTTCCTAAAATGTCTTGCTTATTATTTTTGAGGCATATATTATTCTCAAAATAGCCTTCAAAAAATTATACACTTGGTGTCTGAACAACAAACTAAGCATCTCCATGGCTCCAGCAATACATCTACTGGGCCTACCTATGTCTCCCCAACCCCCAACACACACAAGTTCCACTGACCAATCTTGGAGGCTTCCACTCTTATTTCCAGGGGTTATTACAACTAAGATAGACACACAGCAATACTCACTCATCTCCTGTTAAGACCTTTTCATGAGGTGCCACAACAGCCTTTTTAGAAGTGTGCAGCCTCGTTAATAATGCTAATAACTGACTGACCTCACTGGAAGATTCCTTCATTTAGCTACTGTAGGCCACAGTTCTTCCAGTTTTGCTTTTTGGGTTATTTAATGCATTGCTCCAGATTCAGCCTAGAAACTATAGCTTCTTATGCTATAAATAGTATATACTGAATTATACTATTTATCAGCTGGTGTGTTAACTTTAATTAGAAGTCTCAAGGCAGTATTAAGTAGGCACAAATAAGAATAAAGGAAAATTCACCTTGTTCAATGGATCTTAAGAGAATAATCTCAGAGCCAAAAATGGGACCATATTCTAGGCAATAGCCTAAGATCTAACAAGTCTGTGCACTGTGCATCTGATAAGTCATAATTATCCACTAAGAAACATACATCTTATGACTTTGAGAAGTGATGGAACACGGTGTCTTGCTAACACCAAATGTTATCCAACCCATTCATAAAGCAAAGTTAACAGTATTGCCTTAATTAGATTGTTTTGTATCATCTTTCTTACAGCTCAAACTTAAACAGTTACTCTTTCACACCAAGGACATTTACATTTTCAGTGTTAGGTATCAAACATGCTTAATGACATTTGAGACTCATATCTTAGAGAATCAAACTGCAGGTAAAACCTAATGATGATTCACCTCTTAATTATAAAAACCAATCATTTCCATACTGATCCCAGCATTTTTCTTCATATATTCTATCTAAAGAAGTTAAAAATGTAGTATATTGAATGCAAACAAGCCACTGCCTGCTTTTTCAAGAATCACAGCTCTTAAGAAAATATGTCAGGATTAATGATTTGCTTGATCAGAACTGTTAGCACATGAAAGGGCTCCAGTTCACAGTGTAGAATGTGAGATTAAAACATTTTAAACATACTTATGGAAATTAAATATAGTTTCATTGCCCCCTTTACTGTCATAAATATGGAGGAAGTCAACACTAAGAAATAAAAACATTAAGTCCTGAAAATAGAAGGCAAACAGAAAACACAGCTCATAAATATTCTACCTGCCCTTTCTTCACTCCATCTAACAAATGTTGATTATTTGCCACACTTATTAACAATATTGATTTCTTGACACTGGCTATATATGCTGGTATGGAAGAAAACAAACCTACTTAATAATAGATTGAAAATACTTAAGAAAATTGTTTCCTGAGAATTTCTGCAGCTAAACTGCTCTAGTTTGGTTCTTAATCCAAACACTTGGATCAAAAAGAACAACATGATTAGAAAGACATTCTTGTACTTAATATAAATTTGTATACTTGTAATTCAGTGATTTCAGATTGTTAATTTAACAAAAGATACAAACAATTGAAAATTATCACAAAACTTGGGCACTCTCAGAAAGACAGCCTCACTGCTCAGGATGCTATGCATCACTAGTTGGTATCAAGTGGATCGAGCTTTTTTAATGGGCAGATTTGTCTGCAGCCCAGCAGATCATACCGTGCACACCAGCTATTCTGATAACATTCTTTTAAAAAGACAAAACACAAAGTCTTATTTAGGTATAATTTGTGTGCCAGGAAATTCACCCAACCCTTAATCTACTTTCTGTCTCTATAGATTTTCCTTTTCTGAGTATTTTATATAAATGGCATCATAGAATACAATCATCTAATATGCGGCCTTTTGAGGTTGGCTTCTTTCACCGAGCATAATGTTTCTGAATTCAATCCTGTTGTAGTGTATTCCTTAGTACCGATATGACTTGTTTATTCATTTCCCAGTTTGTGAATATTTGGCGCATTTCCTTTTTTTTTTTTTTTTCTATTGTGATCATGTATAAAGTCTTTGGGTGGACATACATTTTCATTTCTCTTGATTGGGTCCCAAGAGTACAACTACTGGGTCATATGATAAATTTATGTTTAATTGTTAAGAACATGCCTGTGGCTATAACAAAGGCCATTCCCCCTGTTGTTTCATCTAGCGACTCTTAACTCAGCAAACAAGCCCCCCCCCCACCGCCTCTCTCCACTAAGCCCTCAACTGCCTCTCCGCTCCCATTAAGCACATACCATATAAGGCTATGAAACTCGCCTCCTCCAATCATTTAGCCCTCTAGCCCTCCTCAACGATCCCGCCTGCTCCCCAAAAGCATATTTAGTCATATATATCCCGCAGCCAATCAACGAATCCCAGCTGTGTCCTCGCCCCTAGCCCCACCCTCACAAAGCTCCTGTATATAAGCCTGTGCATTGCGCTCGCCTTACCAGCTCCGCCAGCTCCCGCGAGTCGTCCTTTGTCTCGCGCGCCCTCCACACCTTCGAGCCCCCGGGGAAACTTGGTTAATTTCCCCCCCTATCGCTGAGAGGCAGACCCCAAGCGGGATCAGCAAAGAACGCTCCCGCACATGCCAAACTCTGTTTTCACCATTCTACATTCTCATAAGCAACATACGAGAGTTTCAGTGTTTTTCATATTGTGGTAGATATTTATTACCTATCTTTTTGGCTACAGACATTCTTAAAGGCATACAGTAGTATTTCATTGTAGTTTTAATTTGCATTTCTCTCGTGAATATATATAAAACATACTTTTAGTTCTTATATTTAGATCATGAAACTTTGAGTTAATTTTTGTATGTGGTGTGATATGGGAGTCCATTTTCATTCTTTTTCTTGTGCATATCCAGTTTCTCAGCACCAATTATTGGAGAGGCTATTCTTTCCCCATTGACTGGATTTGGCACCTTTATAAAAAATCAGTTGGTCATAGAAACAAGGGTTTATTTCTGTGCTTTTGGTTTTATTCCATTGGTCTTTACATCTGTCCTTGTGCCAGTAGCACAATGTTTTGATTACCATTGCTTGTGATAAGTTCTGATATTGGGAAGTGTGAGTCCTTCAACATTGTTCTTTTTCAAGACAGTTTTAGCTGTTCGGGGTTCCTTGCCTATCTATATAACTTTGATGATTAACTTTTTCAATTTTGTGACGGAGGCTCATGGAATGTTTATTTTTAAAAATATTTTTATTACAAACAATGAACTGACATACCAACATTCCTGACATACAATCAGTCTGACATATGAACATTCTTGACATGGTTACAATCAATGGCTCACGATAACATCACATACTTGTGCATTCACCATGATCATTTTTTTGAACATTTGCATCTCTCCAGCAAAAGAAAGTAAAAAGAAAAAGGAGAAAACTCATACATGCCATACTCCTTATCCCCCTCTCACTGACCACTAGTATTTCAATCTACTCAATTTATTTTAATCTTTGTTCCCCCTATTATTTATTTACTATCCATGTTTTCTACTCATCTGTCCATACCATAGATAAAAGGAGCATCAGAAACAAGGTTTTCACAATCACACAATCACACTGCAAAAGCTGTACAATCATCTTCAAGAAACATGGCTACTGGAATATAGCTCTACAGTTTCAGGCACTTTCCTCTAGCCACTCTAATACACCATAAACTAAAAAGGAGATACCTACATAATGCGTAAGAATAACCTCCAGGATAACCTCTCAACTCTGTTTGAAATCTCTCACAGCCACTGACACTTTTTTGTTTCATTTTTCTCTTCCCCCTTTTGGTTGAGAAGGTTTTCTCAATCCCTTGATGCTGAGTCCCAGCTCATT
Source organism: Tamandua tetradactyla (assembly GCF_023851605.1). Lineage (NCBI taxonomy): Eukaryota > Metazoa > Chordata > Mammalia > Pilosa > Myrmecophagidae > Tamandua > Tamandua tetradactyla. Next base: position 206,771,044 of record NC_135327.1, read on the forward strand.
CTAGGATTTCTATCCCACATAGCCAGGAAGGTTTACACCCCTGGGAGTCATGCCTGAAGTAGAGACGGGGAGGGCTAAAGTGAGTTTGCTTGCTGTGTTGGCTGAGAAAGAGAGAGAGAGACCTCATCTGAGCAACAAAAGAGGTTCTGTGGGGGTGACTCTTAGGCCTAATTTTAAATAGGCTTAGGTTCATGGAATTTTGGTTGGGATTACATTAAATCAATAAATTGCTTTGGCTAGTAATGACAATAGGATGACATTAAGTCTGTCAATCCACGAGCATGGACTATTCCTTATATATTTAATTTTTCGTTTTCTATATACAAGAACTTCACATCCTTGCTTAAATTTATTCCTAGATATCTGATTCTTTTAGGCACTAGTATAATAACAATCTTGGTTTCCTTTTCAGATTGTTCTTTCCTGGCATACAGAAACACCACTGATTTTTGTATATTGATCTTATATCCTGTACTTTAGTTACTTCATTTATTAGTTCTAGTTTCCCTGAGGCTTCTTCAGGATGTTATATATATTGGATCATGTCTTCTGTGATTAGGGATAGCTTTACTTCTTCTTCTCCAATGCTGATGTCTTTTATTTCATTTTCTTGCTTAATTCCTCTGGCTGTCACTTATTGATGCTGAATACCAATTGTGACAGAGAGCATCCCGTCTTGTTCCTGGTTTTAGGAGAAAACTTTCAGTCTTTCACTGCTGAGCTGATGTTAGCTGGTAAGTTTTTCACACATGCCCTTTATCATGTTTAGGAAGCTCCTTTTTATTTCTCGTTTTCTGGTGTTTTTATCAAGAAGGGATGCTGAATTTTGTTAAATGCCTTTTCTTCATCAATTGAGATGATAATGCGGTTATTTTCTTTCATTTGAGTAATGTGGTATATTAGACGTGATAGATTTTATTATAGTGAACCACCTGTGCTTTCTGGACATTAATCCCACTTGAGCACTGAGTATAATCCCTTTAACATGTAGATGGATTTGGCTTATTAATATTTTGTTGATAATTTTTGCATTGCATGTATATTCATTCATAAGGGATACTAGTCTGCAATTTTCTTTTCTTGTGATATCTTTATCTGACTTTGGGATGAAGAGACACTAGCCTCAAAGAATGAGTTAGGAAGAGTTCCTTCCTCTTCAATTTTTTTGGAAATGTTAGAGCAGGATTGATGTTAATTCCTGGAATGACTGGTAAAGTTCACCAGTGAAGCCATCTAGTTCTGGGCTTTTCTTTATTAGAAGGTTTTTGATTACTGGTTCATTTTTTTATTTGTCTGTTAAGATTTTCTATTTTTTCTTGAGTAAGTTTAGATAATTTGTGTGTTTCTAGGAATTTGTTCATTTCATCCAGGTTATCTATTTGGTGATATACAATTGTTCATATAATCTCTTATAGTCCTTTTTATTTCTATAAAGGCAGTAGTCATGGTCCCCCTTTCATTTCTGATATTTGTTATTTGCGTCTTTTCTCTTTTTTGTCAGTCTAGCTAAAAGCTTGTCAATTTTAATGATTTTTCAAAAGAACCAATTTGTGGATTTATTGATTCCAGCTATTATTTTTCTATTCTCGATATCATTTTTCCCTGCTCCAGTCTTTTTTATTTTCTTCTCCTTACTTTTTTTTTAAACTATTTCAAAATACTTTCAAACTTACAGGACAGTTAGAAAAATAATATGAACTCCATGCAGAGAATTTCAACATTTCCTCATGCCCCCAGTCAGATCTACCAATTTTAGTATTTGCCATATTCCTGCTCACTTTTGTTTGGTTTGCTTTCTTTTTTCCTGTTTCTACAGAGGTGAGGTTAGCTCACTGATTTGATATCTTTTTTATTATAAGCATTTGGAGCTATAAATTTTCTTCTGAGCACACACTTTGATGTGGTTCTTGTTACAAACATGTATTTCACATTGAGGAAAAAATATTGATTTGTCCTTACTTTTTATGCAATTGCATCTTAGATCCTGTAGGTGGTAAAGTGTAGTTACAATGCAAAATTACAATTGTACTAGCATTTATACTTACACATGTTGTTACTTTTACCAGAGATCTTAATTTAATCGTGTGATTTAGATCTATTGTCTAGTGTCTTTTCCTCTCAACCTAAAGAACAAGCTTCAGCTTTTCTTATAGGGCTGGTTAGTGGTAACAAACCCCTCAGGTTTATCTGGGAATGTCTTAATCTCTCTTGCTTTTTGAAAGAGTTTGTGGGATACAAAATTCTTGGTTGGCAATTTTTTGCTTTCTGCACTTTACATTTGTCATCACACTGTCTTCTTGCCTCCATCATTTCCGACGATAAATACACACTAAATCTCATTTTTAGGATCCTTCACATATGATATGGATCCTCTCTTATGGCTTTCTGAAGTTTCTTTTTATCTTTGGCATTTGAAAGTTTGATTATGATATGTCATGGTATGGGTCCCTTTGGGTTTATTCTGTTTGAAGTTTGTGGAGATTCTTGGATGAATATATGTATCTTTTGTTAAAATGGAAAATTTTCAGTCATTAGTTTTTCAAATATTCCTTCTGCCCCTTTCTCTCTTATTCTTCTTCTGGAACTCCCACAATGCAGCGACTGCCATGCTTGATGGTATTCTACTCAGGCTCTGTTCACTTTTCATTTTCTTTCTTTCTGCTACTCAGACTGAATGATTTCAATCTGACTTTTTTTCTGCCAGCCCCAATCTGCCACTGAACCTTTCTATGGAATTTCAAATTTCTGTTACTATAGTCTTCAGCTCTGTTCAGTTTCTTTTCATGATTTCTATCTCTGTAATACTATTCTTTGTTTTCATTTATAATTTTCCTGATTTCCTTTAGTTCTTTGTCCGTGTTTTCCTTCAGTTCTTGACCATATTTAGTCATTTTTCCTAGAGTCTTTATCTGGATTGTACAAGATCTTGTATTCTTTGTTGATGGTTTCTAATGCTTTATTCTGCTCCTTTGTATGTACCATCATTTCTTAGTTCTTTGCATGTTTTGTAATTTTTTTTATTGCACCCTGGTCATTTTGAAATTTTAATGTTATCTCTGGAATGAATGAGAGAGAGAGACAAAATTCAAGAGAAAGAAATATAGAGAGCGACAGAGAGAATGACATGCCCTTTCCAGTCTTTGCAAGTTGTTCTATATGTGTGCTCTTCTCCACACCTTTCTGAGGCAAAAACAGGGCCCTATCTGGTCTTTTCAGGGCATGTGTCTTGTCTTTGGCATGTGCATGTGGCCTCAGTAATTCCCATTTACATAGATCTGAATGCCCTTGCCCATAGGAAAGCTTCCTCATGGTCCTAGGTGCTATTTTGTATATCTTATAGCTGGCCCCAGGCAGCTGATCTTTCTCTTCCTACAGCATTTCCTAGGAGAGCTCTATGAGCTACTTCTACACACAGGGAAAATGCTAGGGTGGTGAACCTCTGATGCATGACCTGGTTCAGTTTTTCAGTCCTGCAGACAAACTGGCACAGGTATACATTCACCCTAGTATGTGTACAAGGGCTATTCTGCTCCCTCTAGAACTGGGACCAGAGACCCACACTGGTAGCATAGTCTGACTTCATGGTGAGCAGGTGAGGGGATGTGGAAGGGCCAAAAAAGGCACTACAAAATCCTAACATTTTTAAGTTGCATTTTGCTGGATCTAGCTCTCACCTGCTAGTATAATAATATGTGAACATGATATTAAAGTAATTATTTTAAAACAATTCTATTTCTCGGATAACTATCTTAATTTATAACCAAAGCGAGCTTTAGAACAAAGATACACAAAAGAACTGTTGTTTGTTTTAATATTTTTAACTTTAAACGTTGCAAGTATAGCAAAAGTAACCTTTTTTTTCCTTAGAATCACTTGATGTTAAGTCATTGATCAGATTGCCCCATCAACTCCAATTACTTTAGGGTGTATTTCCAACAAAAAGTACATTTTCATCCATAAGCTAAACAAACCATCAAAATTAGAAAATTAGTTGATATATTTATACTAAGCCTCAGACCCTATCAGGTTTCACAAGTTGTCCCAATTACTTCTTTTACAGCAAAAGGATGCAATTCAGAGTCAAACTGGATAACCTGACAGATCTTTTACTTTCTTCTGGAACAGTCTCTCAGGCATTCCTTGACTTTCTCACATTGACATCTGTGACAATTATAGACAAATGCTTTTGTTGAACATCCCTCAATTTGGGTGCATCTGATGTTCCACATGATTAAATTTAGATTAAGCGTCTTGGGCAAAAATAAAACAGGAGTGATCAGTTTTCCTCATTGCAACCTTTAAGTGATGCACCATTTTGGTGTGTCCCTTTACTGATGACCTTCATTTGGTTCACCTGACTGAGGCTTCTTCACTGCAAAGTTTTCTCTTCCCTTCTGTAAGTAAAAACTACATAATGGGTGGCTTCTCTATATATTTCTGGTCCTTATCAAATTTTCGGTGTATCCATTTATATATATCTGAATAGACTGATGATTTCCTAATTTATTCAAAGTACTGCAAACTGCCACAATCCTTATTTTGATGCTTAAATTATCCTCAATTTGGTCAGTAAGAACACTTCCAAACAGTTCATCTGTCCTTTTGAGATGTCTCCAACATTCTTTGAGTACTCACTTGTTTTCTAGCACAGAAAGATGTCACAGGCTCATTCTGTACATTCCCTGTCTCAGGTCTGAAAGTGGTAATTTCTTGAATGATTCTTAGTTTGTTTTAGAGGAAAATGGTAAGCAGAAGCCAAGATACAGGTGTTAGGGCACTAACTGCTATTTAAGTATGGCCACTCCCAGGTCCTTTCAGTGGACAGCTCTAGGGAATATATATATACATATATTCATTCATTCACATATATATATATAAACACAAATTTACATCTGTATGTCTAAATCTGTCAATATGTGTTAAAAGCATGAGTGTCAATCTTGGGGTTTATGCATATGAAACTTATTTCCACAAAGGATAGGCTAAGCCTACTTAAAATTAGGCCTAAGAGTCACCCCCACAGAACTTCTTTTGTTGCTCAAATGTGGCCTCTTTCTCTCTCTCTCTCTCTTTCTCTCTCAGCCACCACAGCAAGTCACTTTAGCCCTTTCCCTCTCTACGTGGGACATGACTCCCAGGGATGTAAACCTTCCTGGTTATGTGGGACAGAAATCCTAGAATGAGCTGGGACTCAGCATCAAGGGATTGAGAAAACCTTCTAGGCCAAAAGAGGGAAGAGAGAAATGAGACAAAATAAAGTGTCAATGGCTGAGAGATTTCAAATAGAGTCAAGAGGTCATCCTGGAGGTTATTCTTATGCATTATATAGATATCACCTTTCTAGTTAAGGTATAATGGAGAGGCTAGAGGGAAGTGCCTGAAACTGTAGAGTTGTATTCCAATAGCCATGTTTCTTGAAGTGACTGTATAATGGTACAGCTTTTGCAGTGTGACTGTGTGATTGTGAAAACCTTGTGTCTGATGCTCCTTTTATCTCCTTATGGACAGATGAGTAAGACATATGGATTAAAAATAAATAGGGGAACAAATGTTAAAATAAATTTAGTTTGAAATGTTAGTGATCAATGAAAGGGAGGGGTAAGGGGTATGGTATGTATTGAGTTTTTTCTGTTTTCTTTTTATTTCTTTTTCTGAATTGATGCAAATGTTCTAAGAAATGGTCATGATGATGAATATACAACTATGTGATGATACTGTGAGTTATTGATTATATATCAAGAATGGAATGATCATATGGTAAGAACGTTTGTGTTTGTATGTTGCTGTGTCTAAAAAATTAATTAATTAATTAAAAAAGCATGAATTCACAAAAATATATCTAACTGCAATCCAACATAACAGGGTTAGTTCCAACTTTCTTTCTTTCTATATTTATATATTTTTCACCTATGTGGAAACATCTGGCTTTTATTATTCTTAAATTATGTTCATATTTGATCAGTACACCAGTATATAACTAATCTCCCTTCTCCAGTGCCACCCACTCCCTTATGCAATCTCTGATTCCCCATCCTGGGCTGCCTCCACATCTTCCTCATCCTGCTTGGGATCCAACACCCCATGGCAGGTCATCCCTCTGTGTGGATGCTCTCCTCACTCTACTTGGAGAGCTAATACTCTGAGTAAGGTCATCTTTGTGTGTAATTACCATCCTTTCCATACTCAGGTTCTGAAACATCAACACTGGACCAGCCTTCCATCAAGATTCTGCCTTCGCCTTGCTTGGGTGAAGACGTGTCACCCTGGGCTGTGCCCCAGCCAAAAACTTCCTCATCTTACTTTGAAACTTACTTGCAGGACCCTGAGAGTGAGTACCTCCTTAAATTTTGAGCTCTAGTTGCTTCTCATGCCTCACTCTAGTCCTAAATCTGAACTATATGGGAAAGGGAAATTTATGCTATTTTTTACTTTGTAAGTGGTAGTCCAAATAAGACCAAAGTTTTGAGGTTTGTTTTTTTTTTTTTTTTTTAAGTAAGTCCATTGGGATCTATTTCTCCATAGGATTTTAGAACATAAAGAGGTTTACAGTTGTTATATACATATTTTAGTGTTGCAAGGGCAATCAACAGATTAGTATGATTTTGTGACTCCTGAATGAATTTATAGGAAAGAAGATCAGTAAATAAAGATTTATCACAATCCTCTCTGGACAATCTCTTCAAAGAGTCTACTGCTATTAGTGTTTGACATTAAAACCTTACCTGCCCTTCAACAAGTACCTTCTCTGCTGATTTCATGTAATATTATGCTTAAAAGTAGCACTTATTCCATTCATTGGCTTTGGTTTTATCAGTACACTCCACCAAATAAAATACAGACAATAATTCTAAAAGGTTAGTAGTTCAGAATTGACATTCCTATTACTTTGGCCAGGTATTTCTAAGGTCGCTTTGGCATACTAGTGAAATGGAATATTCTGAATTATTTCTCAAGAATAAAAACACTCAAAATGCTATTGCATTTTGGATTGAGGAAAAATCATTAAAATATTTTAATTATTCCATTCTATTTGATTTCTTAAAAAGCTTAACCTAATTAGAATGTCAGTGTTTCCCCCCAAGAAAGGATTGCATTTTAATCCAATTTAACACCAGTGAATATTAGAAATACATTAAAATTGTGTTAGAAGACTGATTAAAGACATGAGAAAATGCTCACTATAAAGAAAAACAACTATAACCAATTTCAAATGCTAGCGTCCTATTTTTATAAACATATGAATGCAGATTTGTTTTTACAATTGTATGCATGTTTAAATATTTATGTTCGAAGTGATATGACATCTGGCATTTCCGTTCAAATGTCTCATTATAAAAAGAAGGGAAAAAAAGAAAGCAGCCCTTGTGGAGCTTATTCCTGAACTGTCAGCTGAAGGACCAATCCACAGAAAAGTCAGGGAGAAGCCTGAAGGAGGATTGTGCCCTGAATGCCCATTGATTCAATAATAATTCCAGACCAGGAATAAAGAAAGTCCTCTGATTGTGGATAAATATGGGTAAGCAATAGACAAATGCTCAGACTGTCCCAAAGGGTGTTGCCTCTGTAATTTTCACCAAAACTTCACTGAGACTAAATGTTCCAGATGCAGTAGAAATTGAAATATCACCATAGGTTTATCTGCTCTATCCCTAAGAGCTGGGCCAATAGGGAGAACCACCAGGAGGCAAGGATTTTGCCCTTCAGCTGCTGCTCATGCCTTCTCCTGCAGGTGGTATCCTCATGACCACCTGGCTGGGTCAAAGACATTAGTATATTCTTGCAAATGGTCTAGAAAGGAGATTGTATGATTTTTCTTAAATTTTAAGATATGAAAGAGAATTCTCACCTGCAGAGGCACCAGAGGACAAATCCAAGTCCACAGTAGGGGTCCAAACAGATAGCCACTTCTCTAGAGGGATAAAGCTCACACTGCAACTTAATAGAACGGCAAAAGGCACTGGTGGCTGCATGAGACATCTGTAAAACAAGGCCACCATTAAAATGTCATGGTGCCTACCAACCAATGTTCAAAGGCTTTTAAGACCAGGGGCCATTGTAGCCAGTCCTGGAATATTATGTATTAGGACAGAGTAGGCTGCTGATGGTCTCTCAGTCTTCCAGTTTCCAATGAATAAACCACACTTACTCAAAACCCCTCAGTTTTCCAGAAGTGAATAACTCTAGCAACTGAAATAATGATTAACTTGCATTTGAATACAGCTTAGTACACAAAGGGATAACAGTGTGACTTACACAACAATCTGTAAAGTAGGTGGAAAAAATACTACCATCTGTGTACACCTTTCCTAAGTAGGGATTATGTCTTATTCATGGCACATCTCCACAACCCAACACAGTACCTGCTATTCAATAGGTGTCCAGTGATAAATGTTGAATTAATAATTCCCCATCTTATAAATTAGTAAATGAAGGCTCAGAGAAGCTAAAAAATATGCTTAAGGTTATCTAAATTAGAGTTGGAATTAGAGCACAGGCCTTTTATCTGGCCCAATGTTCTTTCTACTATATGATATTGTCCTCAGATGTGCTGGTAGTTTGAAGGCATTCAACACCCAATCTCACCCCTGCCCCATAAACAATGTCACATTAAAGAGCTTCCTATGTCTTCTGCCTTCCCCAAATCCAGTAATATTTTTAAGATAGTGAGTATTCAATGTGAATTATTTTTAAATACTACAATATACATCTAATAAAATTATTGTACTTATAGAAGCTTTCTAGTCAATCAAATCTAAGAGAAAATAAGGTAAAAGAAGCACAGAGAACTTCACCAAGTTTCACAGGGTTTCAAAGCATTTCACAAGTTAGCCTGAAGGAGCAGTTCCAACAGAGCTAAAGTGTAAATGGGAACCAGTGCAGAATCCTGTGCTAATCAGCAAAATCCAGCTAAATAGTAAAAGAAATGGAAGATATGGGGGCTGGGAGTGGAGTCAGGTGAGAGTTTGCAAGGGTAGATCTTTTCCTATAAAAACAGCGCATCATTTTCTGCCCAAAGAATGTTTTATCATGGACATCTTACTGAATTCATCCAAGGTAATGTAGAATTACTCTAGAACATAAAACACAAGTAGTTCTCTATAGCTTGCTTTTAAAACCACAATCTTTGTTCAAAGAAGAAATGAGGTTGGATTTAAAAAATATTCTTACAACCTCCTGTTGCTCTAGATCAAGCATTAGTAAAATCCTAACTATCAAAATTACCCATATACTTGGTTTAGCAAACTTTTTCTGAGTCCCTGGCTCTGTGCAAGTCATTAAATATAAACTGACATAAATACATGGTTTGTTAACTATATGCAGATCCACAGATTATGCCAAGTCTCAGTTTCTCACCTTTACTCCAGCTAGCATCCCAGTTGTGGACACACTAAAATCAAGATATGCTAGTGTATCTGGGTTAGAAGGTTTGTAGATCTGGGCAGGCCGCTTCTTTGGCAAATCATCTAGAGATCAAAACAAAGCTATTAGCATATACAATCTAATTAAAGTATACGTGCAAACAAATTCCAAAGACAAACTTATCCAGTTTGAAGTCATCAGATCCAATTATTTCAAACATCTACCTGTGTCTAGTATGGGGGGCCATGTCCTCACATCTACAGCTGCTGCTGCCTCTCTGGACCGTAACAATTTACAGATCAGTTGTGTTGTCATTAAACAGGCAGAGCGACTCACCTGAGGATAAAGTGAAATCCATATGAGAATTAAGCAGGATGGAGTGAATAATGCAAACCATGAATGAAAATATTTATTGAGTATTTATTATACATGGATCAAATATAGCTCTAAATAAGCAAATTAGACTAAACAGAATATCACTTTTTTGTTAAAGGCACAGTCTTGGGTAGCTGAGATGCAAGATAACTGAGAATCTGATAATGAAGCACATAGATAAAGCAAGTGGGGACAGAGATTCATATATATACATACATATATATGCCCTGGAAACTCTATAATGAGTAGGTACCCATAGTGTTATGATCATACTCAGAAAAGAGCATCTTAAGTTAACTGTTCTCACTGTTAGCTATAGTAATTGTTAAAAGTTCTATTATAGCTATTAGAATTGGTAGACACAAAGTCAGTATTTTATAACAGGAGTAACCATCATGAAAGTATTCCAACATAACTACAAAAAAGTATTCATATTTGGTACAGGACATCGGTATTCTCTGTTTTCAAACCATTTCATTCATCATGGTTCCTTCTCCAAGAGGGGAAAAAAGCATATTCTAATCTTGAATTTTCCCAGCAGTAAGCAAAAAATAAAAATGAATCTATAATTTCAAAAAGGAACAGGAAATTTCTAAAACTTGAGGAAAATACTTTTAAAAATGTATTATATTTTCTCTTGGCTTTGTGAATCAGTTGGGTTTGGTGGGTAGCTCATAATTATGATACTGATGTTCTTTCTAAGGACCCCTAAAGTGTGACCCACTACAATAGTTGTTGTCACCGTCTGGCACTTAATTCCATACACAAGTTTAACTATTGCTTCTAGACCTAGAGTGTAATAAGATCCTCAAAGGCAGAGACCACCATATCATGTTCTATCGTTGTGATTATACACACACACACACACACCTACTGCCACAGCCCAACCAGCATAATCAACCACCCTTTGCTAGAAAATTTCATAGTCTATGTTCACTGTTGGTGAACCAAAGTATAATCCCACATTCAGATCCAGGGGTCAGGTGGAGCTGCCCAAACATTTCCAGACATACTCGTTACCTCTACAATCATCTTTACAGTAGGCAGAGTTGTGGCAATGTTCTGGGGATGAGGAGGACGCACAGTTATTGGCACACAGCCTGCATACAGGCAACCATAAAATGCTGCAATGAGGTCTATTCCTATAGAAGGGAGAACATAAAAATTCTTATTGGAACAAATTAGACCATTGTTCCTGTCCATATCAACACAAGCATAGAGTAAGTAAGAAGATTGATTGAGCAACTAAGACCTCTAACATAAAACTTCTTTTTTCAGTCCCTGAGGATATCTGTTAAGCTTCAGCAATCACTTTCATTTAGCCTGTCCTTTTAGGCATGAGATGCCAAAGCCCAGAAATTTAACTTCTGAAATTGCTCTAAGAAGTACTCAACTTTATGATAATTGGTTTAGTAAAGATTTAGCTATCACTGATTAAATGAACTACCTCAGATATTAATAAAGCAAATTTAGGTAAAAAAAAGTCTTTGTGAAATATTTTACTGAAGTCCCTGTAAGCAGTATGGTTTGTAGTACTGTCCTTATATGTGGTAATAACTAAAAGCAAGTGAACCCAGTTAGAATGAAATTGGCCATAGTGTAAATTTTCTGTGACAATGCACAGCTCATCATCAAGTAACAAAGTGTGCAGTAAAGTGCCTCTTTGCGCAGTTGCTTGGCGTGTCATTTCCCTGGAGCTAAATATAAATCATGTTTCTTTACCTGGTGGGTAGACTAAAGCAACATGATCTCCATCCTGCAAGTGCCCTCTTTCCATGAGCATAACTGCTATCTTCTCAGCCCGCTTATGAAGCTGGACACAAGTCAGTGAGTTAGCTATTGTGCCCTGAAGAGTAGAGAACAGTGGTTCAGTAAAAATGCTCTTTAATGCCAGATTTACAGAGCTGTATAACTACACACAACACAACCACTTATTTAAAATGTACAATTTGGTGGCTTTAGTGTATTCTCAGAGTTGTGTAACCATCACCATAATCAATTTCAGAACATCAATAAAAAATCCGTACCCATTACCAGCCACTGCCTTTTCCCCTCCATCTAAGTATAATTTAAGATTTATCTGATCAATAAATTGTTGCTTTCCTCCTTAAGTTTTAGTGTTGTATTTATGAGATAAAGATTTATCTGGTTTGATTATATTGGAACCATGCTAAAGTCTAGCACTAAAGAAGCATCTAGATACACTTAGGCTAATAAGAAATAGATTTTTAAAAAATCACCTGAAATTTAGAAGGATTGAGATTATATATCTCAATATAGGATTTTTGAACTTACATGGGCAATAAGAATTAGTAGTAAACTTGCAGGACTCAGATTTCAATAATTAAGACTTATTAAAAATGTTTATTTTTTAAAGACCACATCAAAAGTCAAGAAGCAAAAACAACAAACAAACAAAGGCAACTCAGAGTAAAAAACAAAAAAAACAGTCAAACATGAAGGAAAAAATATTAAGTAAAAAACTAATTGTCAAGTTCATTTTCATGAAGACTTTCTAAACACCTAGAAATAAACAAAAACACATTTGGATTGAAAAAATACTTTATAAAGGGTTTTTTAGGGAAGATGAGTAGCCAAATAAATACTAAACAAATCAAAGTAGTATAGGGTTCATTGCATAAAAGCATAGAAATAAGTGGATAAACTGCAAATAAACATACAAATTAACAAATAAGTTTTTCCTAAGGATATACTTTACAATTATAGTTCACTTGTACAAATTTCCAGGTGTGAAGAAATCACTGTCTACAGCTAATCAAAAGCTGCTTCTTTATGTTCATATTCCATTTAAAGGTGATTAATAAAGAAAAGAGCCTCTTAAGGAGAGACAATTTTGGCCAGCAATATGCCAGGTTAGGACTTCAGAAGTTGAAAAATGATCATAAACAATCTGGGCTAAACAGTTTTTGTTTAACTAGGCAGTGAAAGAACAGTGAGTGAGCTAGCGGTGAAGAAGAGGAAAGAATAGCTAGCTACTGAGATTATCAGGGACTGGACACAAACCCTAATGTTAGATGTGGAGAACGATGTTCAAAGCTATGTGGAGCCAATTATGAGGAAACAGAAGTGAATAAAAGTGACCACAGCCTTTTGGGGCAGTGGTGGTCTTAATGATAATGTCTGTTGGGGAACAGACATGAGAACTGCTGTCTCAAAGGATCTGTTTGTCAGAAATAAATACACATGAGAAGCGGTAGGAGGAAATGATAGGCGTATAAGAGAATAATTTATAATGTATCAAGCTATAAAAATCAGCATCTGATTCCTACCAAAACTTTTCACAAAACAACTGATTAATATGTCTAGCTCTGGGAGCCATGCACATTCTCTGTGATGAAACATGATGAACCACATTCTCTGTGATGAACCATGTAGGTAAAGAACCCAGGACTCCTGACACCCTGCTGCTCAGAGGCAGAAGCCAGGTCCTATCCTTAAACAAACTGGAAAATCAGGTCTTCAGACTTCTTTCCCCAGTCGTTGCTGTGATTGAATGGATCAAATGGAGAAGTGACTTAGCTTAAATTGCTCTGAACTATCATACATGTTTTTCCTTTATTACTTTTCCCATCAGAAGAAGGTTTAAAAAATAATAAAAAAGAAATAGACATATAAAGTGGGAGAGCAAGAGCGTAGAATATGATGAAGACTGGGAAAAAGATGAGCTCTATTTTGCTGGAATCCAAGAAATCTAGCCAAAATATTGAAAATCTGCTGGACTTCAAAATCATACCATTCTTCATTGGAAAAATATATTTGGAAACCACATAGCTGGTAAGGATTTAAATATCCAAAACATATAAAGGAATCCTACAACTCATAGATAAAGACAAGCCAACCAAACAAAAAATGGACAAATAAAAAAAGAAAAACAGAAAGAGCAGTGCGCAACAGCGGCTCAGTGGCAAGAATTCTTGCCTGCCAAGCTGAAGACCTGGATTCAGTTTCCAGAGTCTGCCCATATCAAAAAATGAAAAAATGGACAAAAACTTGAAAATACATTTTTCCAAAGTAGATACACAAATGGCCAAAAAGCTCACGAAAAGATGTTCAATGCATCATTAGCCATTAGGGAAACGCAAACCAAAATCACAATGAGAGATTATTTAACAACCACTAGAATGGCCACTATAAAAAAAAACAAAAAACCCAGAAAACTGTAAGTGTTGTTGAAGAAGATGTGGAGAAATAGGAATACTCAGTCATTGGCTGGTGGGGATGTAAAATTGTATAGCCACTAGAGAAAACAGATTGGCAGTTCCTCTGAAAGTTAAGGACAGAATTACCATATGACCTATCAACGCCATTTCTAAGTATTCATCTGAAAGAACTAAAAGCAGAGACTTGATAGATATTTGCACACAGATGTCCATAGTAGCATTATTCTCAATTAACCAAAGATGGAAGCAACCCAAATATCCATCAACCGATGAATGGATGAAATATAGTATATACACACAATGGAACATCATTCAGCTCTAAAAAGACTGAAGTTCTGATACATGCTACAACATGAATGAACCTTGAGGCCATCTTGTTGAGTGAAATAAGCCAGACACAAAAGGACAAATATTGTATGATTTCACTGATACGAAATAATTAAAATAAGCAAACTCACAGAGTTAGAATCTAGAATATAGATTACTGGGGAATAGGGTATAGGTATGGAATGGGGAGTTAATGCTTAAATCGTATAGTTTCTATTTGAGATGATGGAAAAGTTTTGGTAATGGATGGTGGTGGTGGTAGCACAACAGAGTGAACAAAATGAACGACACTAAACTATATATTTGAATGTGGATAAAAGTGGAAATTATAGATTGTATATATGTTAATTACAATAAAAAATTTTTAAAAATCTATGGGACAGTACAATACAAATAGTGAACCCTAGGGTAAACCATGGACTATGGTTTAATAGCACCATTTTAAAATGGTTCTTCCATCAATTTTAACAAACAACCTCACTAATGCAAGGTGGTAATAATAGGGTAGAACAGGGTAACTCTGTATTTTGTGTATGATTTTTCTGTAAATCTACTTCTGTAATAATAAATGAATAAAATTTTAAAATGCTAAAAATAAATTAGACCATTCCTGTGTTCACTCACTCAATGAAACCACACTTGTTTACATAAGCCAAAATATACTGCTTGATTCTTCGAGCTCATCAAAGTAAAGATGCAACAAAGATCCAAATTGGTGGTGGGGGGAGGAGCCCATTCAAGTCCACACGCACACCTGCAGTTACAAGTTAGCTGCCTTAGGTGTGCTAGTCTTTTTAGCAAGGAAAACTAGCAAAGAGCTCATCATCATTACTGCGGAACATGGATTAAACCGGATTACTGATGGGTTGAAAGAGTTACACAGAGTTGTCGGTATTGTCTCATCTTTCCATCCCCACTGGATCTCTCTGTTCAGATTATTATGTCTGAACATAATGCTATCTTAAACAACAAACATTCTCAGTCAGATTTATTCAACTTCTGGAACTGATTTTTTTTTTCATCCTCTGGAGAGCCAAAGCTAATCAAAAACCAGCTTTCTGCCATAAGATAAAACCTATGACTTTCTATTCTTCCAGAACCCTGAAACTTAAGAGGTTTGGATGATTCACAACTAGCAGCCAAGAGTGTATTACAAAATGTTTTTTTAACTCTAGGCTCATGAAAATTCCCTTAAGGTTACTTATAAAATGCAAACTTTAAATTTGCTTACTATCCTTTATCTTTAGCAACACTCAAACATTTTTGTCATGATCCTGTTTGCCATTTTGGGGAGTTAATACAGTAACAAAAAGGAAATCCCCTAGTCACCTATGGTAAAAATGGTGCAGTGGAGGAGCACCTTTCTGGGAGTAGTTTCTGACGTAAGCACGGAGGGGATATGCAACTAATCTAAACTATCCTCAAAATTTCTTCAAGAAGGTGCTAGGTTGGAAAGAGGCACATTATTTCATAGTAAGTCTGACAACCACTTTTTCCTTCACAGCTGCAACTGGAGGCTGTGCCATTAGTTGACCACTAGATGCAGTAATTGTCTTGCATTTAAAGGACACATTGAATGAAAATGACTTCTCTTTAAACACTGGGATCACACTCAGCCAGTGAAAGGGTGTGGGACCTGAGGCTCGCTGAGAAACCTGCAGATTCTGGTTTCCTATTTTACCCTTATTGCAGGGCTCGGGGGTTATTACTTACAGATTGGCAGGCCTGAATACCCATACTTTAAAATTACTATTTTTCTCTGTTTTCCTTTTGGTTCCAGCATGCAAGGCTGATTTGCATATGCTAATATGCTAAAGTGCATATGAAATGACTCTACCATAAATAACTGCATAATATAAACATCCCATCTGACAGGGAGGAAGACACTGGTCATCCACTTGTTATCTGACAGTATTAAAGCAACCTTATACCGCAGGAGAAATGTCAGTGAGTTTCAGTTATTCACTTCACATTTTCCATTAATTGTTCAGAAAAAATTAAAATGCTACAGGTGAGTGGACCCATAAAGTAACAGCCACTTCTCAGGTCAACGCTATCATTATCTGGCATCCTCATCAACATCTACGGGAAAAGTTATACTGAAGCCCACATGCCTAAAAAGAAGGTGCTACTAAAAACTATTTCTAAGAGAAATCAGGGTTGTGACCTTTCTTAAATGAAGTCCTGTGAGGTATCATAACAAAACAGTAATGCAGAGTAGTTCAGCCATCAAATTCCTAATCTAAAGAGAGAGAATTTTCAGTGTCAATGATTGTAAAGTTGGTACCATTAAGTTTTACATTAAATTAAACAATGACAGTGGAAAAAAAAAGCCAGTGAAAAAAAGCCAGTGAAAGAACTAGCCAAGTTGGATTTATATTTTAAAATTCAGAAGAAATTACTGCAACTAGATGGTTAAAACAGCCAGCTGATGTTTCTGTTAGAAAAATAAGAGACTCCCTTTTGTATGTAAGCAAGTCCCAAGAATGTAAATTTTCCAGGATTTGCAAGGAAAGCATATGAATACTCTTTGCAACAAATAGGAAACATCAATCATATTTATGAATCAAGTGGACAGATCATTTTAAGTGGGTCTATGATCAAAGAATGCAAGTAAGAAGTGGCAGAATTCATTATCAACTGGTGGATTGTGGCAGAATTCATTATCAACTGGATAGAATTGTGCTATCCAGCTGTGGTTACTGCACACTTGAAATGTGGCTAGTACCGCTTGTTAAAATGATACTATTTCGGGTATAATAGGTTCAGTAAAATATATTATGAGATTTTCACCTGTTTCTTTTGACTTTTTAAATGTTGCTTTTAGAGAATTTAAAGTTTTTTTTAAGTGGGTTGCATTTTATTTCTATTGGGCAGTGTTGAACCAAGAAGTTGATTTATGTGGAAATTACACCATAGCAATCACAAAATGATGCTTCTAAGTTACAGGTTGAGATTTTGTTTTAAGTGGGTACCTAAGACAGGAGAGGGTAGAAAATGAATGGAGATGCTTGGATCTGACCTTTTTAGAAGAATAACAGTATAGCTCAGAGTGATATTATGAGCCTTCCAATAGTTCAGAATACAACTGTCTCTATGACAAGAACGTTTAGGAACTAGCAGGCCAAATCCAAAAGGAAAAGGAATCCTTGGACTTTACTTTCTTCTCCAAAACCTAAAAATAAATTTATTCATGACTTTGATCCCTGCAACTCACTCCCATCTGATCTTCTGTTGTTTCTTATGAAGCTCTTTTTTGAGTACAGCAGTCATTTCTACTAAACACAATTTTCTAAGAAATCCAGTGTCTAGCTATAGCAAACGACCTGGACATAGGGCGTCTAGGGCAGAGGGAATGTCATGCAGGGCTAGACTAAATATACATCAAGCCCAGGGCTCTGGCGTCACTCCAATGAATAATCTCAGGGGCCTTCTTTGCATATTGCTATTTCAAAAAATTAAACTTACTTAGACTATTTCTATGCCCCCCTACTGATGGAATGCATTTCTGTGAACATATCTAAATCCTTTTGGAATTTTTGAATATTTGGGAGTTAATTACTTCTTAAGTTGTGCTGCCAATTTACATCTCCAAATTGTTTGGGTACAAATACTCATCCATCCACCCATCTATACATCCTACATATGTGTGGAGCAATGTGCCAGGTAATATTGGAGGAAGGATTTTAAAAGATCAGGATCTGACTTTGGCTCTCAAGCTGCTCACAGTTTATGGAGGATATAACTTAAGAACAATTACAATGTTATGAGACTTAAGGGAGGAGAGGAAGTACTTTTAGCTAAAGAAATTAGAAGGTACTATGGTAGGAATTCTAGAGTGGGGCAGAGACACCAGAGCCAATATTGCAGATTTTGGTTGTCATTTGGAGGTGATAACAGAAAACTCTAGAGAGTCACAGGAGACTATGGAGATGAGAAAGACAAGCAGTTTCTAGGATGAATGTTATATTTAGGACAAGAAAAGCCAAGGAGGTGATCAAAGAGAAATTATGGCCATGTCAGAGAAGCCAAGGAAAGGCGAAGAAAAGGTCAATCATATCAGAAAAGAGGACTCTTATTGGTATCTATAAGCTGAAAAAGGACCCAATGGAGAAGAGATTAAAAACACAAGGCAGGTTTCCTTTCAAAAATCCTGTTTGACCATGTATTTTGTTGCTGTTCATTTGTGAGCATGGAGAACACAATAAACTTTCAAATGAAGAGAAGGTTAATCAGAAGGGGAAAAAAGAAGTCTACATTAGATAGTGTCAAATAACTGTGGTGGCAAAATCGGAGTGGAAGAAGGTGGGGCTTTCCTACACGAAGAAGTCCAGCAAATCAAGATCTATTGTTTAAGATTCTTCCTGGGGGATAGTCTTGAGCAGGTACAGTGAATAAATTGTCTATTGGGATCAACTGGACACACAGAGTAATTTCAAGATAATAAACACCTGCTCTGATATAAGAGGTTATTTATATAAACTAAATTGCATGGAAAAATAATCTGATAACTGGATATCTAAATTAGAGATTCAGGGATCATTTATAATATTGTCATTTCCTTGTATCTGTCTTCAACATACTAAACTGCAAGAGATACTTTTTTTGGGCTAAGATTTTGATATATAGCAACTGTAAGCAGTCATTACTTAAAAAAGTAATGTTTGTTTTTCTAATTATATATATAGTACATGCTTACTAAATAAACTTGGATAAGTAGAAAAGCACAAAGAAAAAACTTATAATCAACTACAATTTCCTCATACAAAAATACTCTATATTTGCTTCTAATTATACACAAATGCATCTATATCTGATACTGTAGAACAAAATTTAAACATTATACCTGTTTTATACCTCAATTTTTTCACCTAGTACATATATGGTCAAAATTTTTCCATGTAACTGAAAATCACCCTAAAACATGCTATTTTAATGGCTGAAAAGCATTTCAAAATATGGATATTAAAATTTAGTTACTTTCATTTTTTTTATATTTAAGCCATTTACAATTTTCCCTGCATAAGTATTGCTTGATAAATGAAAAATCTTTAAATGCTTAAAATCTTTCTGTTATTTTCTTTTTTTTCCTCAGAGTAAATTCCTAGAAGCACAATTGCTGTAAGCAAACATATCAAATATTTCTGAAACATGTTTCATAAGTAAACTGCCCTCCAGAAATTTTGCATCATTTCAATGTCCCTCCCCACTCCCCCACCTGAATTATATGACAGTGTCCAAACTTGCCAAGAAGAGCTGCATTTTTTTTTTTTTTTTTTTTGCATGGGCAGGCACCAGTAATCAAACCCTGGTCTCTGGCCTGGCAGGTGAGAATTCTGCCTGCTGAGCCACTATGGCCTGTGCGAACTGCGTTTTTTAATCTACATTTCAGGCTACCAAAAAGTAGCATTTCCCAAACCAAAAAGAAATACTGACAAGTATATTAAGATTTTTACACTGAATTTTTATTATTATAGCTATCTGCTTGCCTACTCAAGGCCTTATTCTTTTTTTTCACTGTTAATATTGTAAACATATTTCTGCAAAAATTAAATTATAACACATAATTTTCAAAGATGCCCTTTTCCACTTAATATAGTGACCCTTCTATGTCACTTCATGAGCAGCTATTACATATATATATGTACTCCCTTTCTATATATTTACTGTATGGATAAACTGATACCATTATTAGATTGTCTCCAATTTTTTGTTACAATAAGCACTGTTGCAATAAACACCATAACTAAATTTTTGCACACATCCAAGAATATTTTCTTAGAGGTAATATTTTCTTAAAGGTGATTCTTCCTAGAGGTAAGAATTTCTGGACCAAAATATATGCTTTAAGGCTTCTGATACCTATTAAATTGCCATCCAAAAAGGTTGTGCCAATTTACACTGGTTCAACAGGATATAAAAGCGTCCATTTCCCTCCGGCGGTTTGTTACACCATCAAACCCTTATTCTTAAATACTAAAATGAAACAGTATTTGATGAGTTTTGTTTTCTAATGTAAAAAGTAAGATATGAACTTTAAATACTGCTACAAAATAGAGATGATTTTTATTTCTAAGATTCTATAATTAATATACATCTTAAAAATTAGTTTAGTAATAAAATAAAAACATAAATATCTCACAGACCTAAAATCTTCTCTGATGTAGATATCATCCGTCACTATTTTAGGGGGGAAAATACTGCGAATAGGATTGCTAAAATATGTGTATATGTAAACAGGTACATATAGATACACAAATCATTATTATCTAAAAACAATCCTTCTTAAATGAAAAAGAATCTCACTAGTTAAAATAGTAAAAAGCAAATTCACATAAGACTGAAGTGAAGGGATTGAATTGGGAATATTATAAAAAAGTAAGGAAGTTTCCAGAGAATCAGTTTAGATTTCCTACCATCTGAGCGATTATAAAGTAAGAATTCAGCATCTCTCACCCTACAGTTTAGCAGCGTATAAAGGATGTGGTCGGGAGTGGTCTGAGCTCTCCACTGCAAAACTTCTGAGAGAAACAGAAACTGAAACAGAGACAGAACACAGTTATTAGGTTCAAACTACTATTGTTTGGACTGGGGGTAATCTCAATATTTAAATTGATAAAGTTGGTATTTTTAGAGTGCCTTAAAACAGTATGCTGTTTCACTAAAATGCTACAGATAAAGGAAGACATTTCATTTTTGAGACCTAAAATTCTTAAATACAGAAAATGCAAGTGTTCACAATTTTTTTTCCTGAAGTGATTTACAATCAATTGCACCTGACTTGCAGACTCACAAACCAAAGGACTGGTGCTATAGCCCAGGTTAAAGATGTTCTCTTAGAGTCTGCCCAAGGAGGAGAGAATTTCACCTCCCCTACGATTGGAGGGCACATCCAATACAAAAGCTTCTTTCTCCTGGGACTCCCAGAAGATGTGATGTTGAATTCTGTGGGCTGCCATGGAGATTTAGATCTGTCCTGTTTTTTGTTTTTTTTTTTTAAATAAAAGAAGGGCTCTATTAAATTTTGTTTCCAGAATGTCCTTAAATAGCACTGCTAATTCCTTAATGTCCTTGAATAGCACTGCAAATTACACAGACCATATGCATTGTAGTGATTCAGTCTGTAGTAAAAAGGACAGTCCTATGTCATGTCATTCCTAATACAGTGCTAGTGTCAGGATATAGGAAACACCCATACTAACACTCCATTTCATTAAGAAAATAGATGTCGTAGGTAGGGAACATGACAATCAAGTGCTCTGAATTAACATATTACTACATGTTACCCAATTGGCAAGGTTTTAAATTGCAAATTTTGTCCCATTTCCTAATGGTTCTAAATACAAAACGGGACCACCTGTTGGCTGTGGGAAAATGGGACCTCTTCTGGTTAATCTGAGCATTCTCAAGGCAGAATGGTAACACAAGAGACTCAATTACATATGACAAATTGTGTGTGTGTGTGTGTGTGTGTGTGTCTGTTTTGGTGCAATGGGGTTTGAAATTTCTCCTACTTTTCCTAAAGCTGCTTTAAGGCGGTCTGGTTTCCAGACCCACGTTAACTGATGTTGTCTTGTCCTTCAAAGACCAATGACACCTTATGGAGAGATAGCGGTGAGGCAATTTGGGATTCTAATCAGGGCTGGCAGAAATAATTGGCTTTGGGGGAGCACTCTCTCCACTCAGCCCTGATAATCATGAGGCTATAACAATAGTTGCCCATTGCTCTGCCTCTATGAAATTGTCTAAAACATTGTAAGCCTTAATAAACTTATTTACTTTATAAAATCAATTAGGGATGCCTCTTCCAGGGTCAAGAGAACAGATCTGAAGGTAAGGTCACTAAAGACTCAGGAGATCAGCAGCATATATTGAATTGGCAGAGTCAGGAAAATAAGGGAAAAGAACCACATGTGCGATACAGCATTCTATGTCGATAGGAGTCAAGAGAAATGAGATATTAAAAGCTCAGTTGCTTACCTTTCGGGCCTGGTCGTTGTCTTCTATCTGACCAAGATCTCTGCCACTAGCTTGGGCAATTCTTTTCCCAGAGACAAGGTTTCCCACCATCACAGAGGCAGGACCAATCTCTAAAAAGAAACAGTGGCACGCAAGTGAGGAAAACAGAAACGGATTCTTTTAAACTATGACTTCCCTCACCTTGGTAAGGTTTACTTTGGGAAAATCCTTTGAAAGACCTGGCTTTGAATAAAATGTTTAGAGTAGGGTTTCAAAGAAATCACTAAAATGGTAACGATGGCAAATATAAAGAAGTCCCAAAGGTAATACATAAACAATATTTTCATCACATGCCAAATTCCCCTAATATTCCTCATTCCTCCAAGCCCACTGCCTTCATTCCCAGTGAGTGTGAACTCAGCAGATGCTATCATATTTTCACGCTAGTGGTGACAAAAAAATATATATTACAAAAGGCAAGGGATTTTTTAAAAATTGTGATTTGTTTTTCTTCTGCGTAGTTAAAAACTTATGGACTGTGTATGTTCCTGTTTCCTGGTGTTACTACACATCACAGAAAGTTGACCATAAACATAAACAAAATAGCATACGTCTTTCATGACCATCTCTCGGGCTAGACCTCGGGAGTAACACTGTTGAGAGGGTAGGGTATAAATCACTGAACTCTACATTTCATTGGCTGAAAATGTTCTCTGCCAGACCCACAGCAAAATGTGAAAAAATAAAACAAAATGCTACTGTAAAATCAAAGTTCTTTTTTATTCTCCTGTAAATCACTTTATTCTCAATGCTTTTCCCATTTTACAGAAACATTTTGAAAGAGAAAGTCAGACACAATCTCTTCTCATAGCCTTTCTTTTCTTTCTTATGAAGACAGAAGTTTCTTAAAGAACTGCAGAAATCTTTTTAGAATTTCTGACAGTGAGAAGACATAATACCCTCCAAACTCCTCAAAATATCATTACTGGTATTTTCTTTTCATTAAATGCATTAACCAAGATAAACATATTTACATGTTTATAAATCTGGGTATATGTTGCACACGTAAGAGTTGTATATCTGTAGTTAACACAAATTGATCATATAACATATCAAAATGATGCAGGTTTTAAGGGATGCGGTGGTACAGAACAAGGCATATTCACAATGCACACAGTTAATCAGGACAACTGCACTAACAAACATCTTGGCTCCCAGTAAAAGGGACTTGAGAGCCTAACATTTAGTTGATTGTCCAAGTGAAAATAGGGCCACCTATTCTACTCTACAGATATATAGAATCTGGTTTGCCATAAAATACTTAACTTCTCACAGTATGAGGAGGGAGGCAGGGTATTTCAAGACAGGACTGAAGTTTTGGGTGAGTTGCCAATGGCACAGAGTTCTGGGCCCTGTCTTCTGGTGTCTTTAGTTTTAGACAATTTATAGGAATCTTGATGGTGGTTTCTTTATAGTTATAAGACTATGCCGAATGTGTTCAGCTAAATCATTTTTCAATTTCATGCTTTATATCTGTGATAGCTTGAGCACACTAAATTTCTTTTCTTAGTTCTTAATAACTGCCAAAGAGGAATAGTCTGCTCATATTTAATAATGCAAAAAAAGAAAGTTGGTAATAAAATGAATGGGGCTGCCAACATGTTAGAGCATATTTGAATTAATTGCTTTAGCACGGATAATTAAATACTCTTGTAGTTTGCATCCCAGCTTATTAGTCATTAGCTTTCTATCTTTAGGATCTGTTGATAAAGTATCTTAACATTCTTCTTGTGATTTAGGGCTAGGCAAAATGGTTCTTTAGGAAGCCAACTTGGAAGCCGACCTCAACTAATTTCCAGGCTTCCCCATAATTTATTTTAAGCATTTCAGGATAAAGACAGCAATATTTTGAAGGGGCATCAGATTTTCATAATGCCTTATTTACTGCATCTCTGTCACTAGGTCAAGTCTCCTCTTGCTAAAAGTTTATTTCTGCTTGCAATAACCAAATGTAATGTTTGAGACCTTGTGACTTTCCGCCTACATGGGTTTACGGATTTACTTTTTTCAATTGTTGCTAGCAGACAGGACTTTTCCTTGAAGCACCTCATTTATAAACTCTACCCTTACCAAGAACTGATGAGTTTGCTCCTTCTTTGAAGTAAGCTGGATGAGTAGCAAACACTACTCTAGTACACCAACCTCTCACAATTTTAAGGCAAAGAACTGAGATGTAGCCCAAAACATATGCACTTGAAGTTCACATTTATTTTCCTCTTTCTACACTCCAATTTATAGATTTACAAACCCATAAATCAGCAACTTATTTCTCGTATTATTGAACTTTTTCCATATAATGCTTGACAAATGGATGCAGGGTCACAGGCAGAAGTTACGTCTAAAGGAGAGCAGCGAGTGCTAATTCTACACTAGGAACAGTCTCTCTTCTATCTGAGACTCTGTAGTTTTCTGTGGCCTACACCTCACACTGGTCCACTGGGATTCTCCCCCAGCTATTCTGATAAAGGATATCCAAGAAAATTTTAAAGCTGTGGACTTATGCCTAATTTTATAATATTTTCAATACTGTTGCCAGCCCAACTGATAGGTTAACACTTTTGTACTCAGTTAAGATAATCTCACAGAATACAGCGTTGTTAGCCAAATAAATACTAAGTTATCCATTCAAAAGGTAACTAAGTTGTCTAAAAATATCTAAATTTTAGGGGTTATGTTTCAAGCATCTAGCAACACCCTTAAACACAAACGGCCTCAATAACTGTTGGCTTTGGCTGCCAATTTTGTGTGCTCATTCAGTCCCGAATGTTTTACCTCAGAAGGGCCTCAGAAATTACCTAGTCAAGTTCCCTCATTTATATTTATGGAAACCAAGGTGTAGAGAAAATGGGATTTGTCTTAAGTTGCTTCACAGCAGAGCTAGGAAAGCCTACTGGCACCCTTGACGGGTCTTTTTCTATTTTACCACAGCTGCCGTTTAATATTTGTTGAAAACCAGTTTTGTGAAGGGCCAAACTTATAGAACCTCTCAATATTTAACAAAAACAGATGGGACATCAAATATCATTTTTCTTTTTAATTTCTTCTTTCTTTAAAGGTCTCTTGACATTTGGCAGTTTAACTGCAGTTAAGAATAGCTATGGAATCATATCACATATTTACAAATCATTCTACCCACTATAAATCCTTTGTCCTGAATGCTCCCTCACAAATTATGGAACTGTGAGGAATTCACATTTATTCTTTCACACTTGGAACCACTGCGTGCCTGGGTCACTAAGTCAACTGCATTTGTGATAATGAGTTGACTCAGGTAAGTGGAGAGGGAACTGCATTGCATAATCTTATCACCTCCGACTTTGCACTAAACATCCTGGTGAGTTCTGACACACTTATAAATTTAATACTACAGAAACAAATATGCCTAGATAGAGCAATTGCTGAATCGTTTCCAGTGTTATTTATGTTTTGAGATAATGAGACAAAAGAAATTATTTTTCATTTCTTTTAGTGTGCTCACTGAAGTATAATGCTTTGTGTTTTTCAGCAGCCCACAAAATGGATTTAAAGAAATGGATCCTTCAGTTATGTGCAACTCTACTTTTTACTACAGTGAACATACAAATCAGGGATTGACAGAATAAAATGAAAGGTAAGAGAAAAAAGAAACGATGAAGAAGATCATCTAGAATAGAAGAAAATAACTTAAAAAATTAAAAAAGCAGTGATGAACATAAGTCTAATTTACCCAGGAAGTAGAAAGCATAATGACTTTCTATTGCTTAAACTAGAAGAGAACAAAGGATTCAAAATTATGAATTACATGCTGATTACCAAGCAAAAAAAATCTTTGAGTTTACCGAGAAAAAAAAGCAAAGGATTTTGAATCAGAAACTCTGAATCCAAGTTCTCTCCCTGCTCTTTATTAGCAACGCTTGCTTGGGATGGTCCCACTTCTCCCAGCACCAGCTTCTTCCCCTTTACAATGGGGATAATTGTGAATGTGTTTAATATCTCTGAAGTATACACTTAAAAATGGTTACAATTAAAAAAAATGGTTACAATTAGAAATTCTGTTAAATATATTACCACTTTTTTTAAAAATGGGGATAACTACCCCATTTTTTCTCATCAAAAAGAGATAAAGGGCCATTTTATTAGAAAAGCTGAGGACAGGGTCCATGAAACCTCAGCAGTCTGTCACACCTGGAGAGGGGTCCAGGCCAGACTTTTCTGATCAATTAATACATTTGCTACAAAGTATCTAGTATAAGAGATCCAATAACCTCTAGGTAGAAAACTCTGCTCAATATTGCCATTCTTTATCAGATGGTAGCAAACTGATCCAAACCAGGTTAAATATATGAGGGTGTAGTAACAGTAGCACAACAATGGTGAAGGGCAAAGACCCTGGAGTCCATCATTCTGGTAAGAATTCTGTTTCTACCACATTCCAGCTGTGTAATTTTGAACACCTGACTTAACTCTCTGGGGCTCCCTTTCCTTACTTGTGAAATAGAGTACCTACTTCATAGGATGACCACGAGGATTAAATAACCTAATATATAAAAAGTGCTTAAAATTATGGCTAGTCTATAATATGCATTATATGTGAATAATATTATCATTATCCCAGCTTGAGCTTTTGTTCCGGTTGTCAATGAAACTTGTTTGTTTGTCTCAGCCCTGAAAGCCTTGGACCCTCAGTTATTATATAATAATAATAATATTATTATTATTATATAAGCACAAGAGTTACTACTCATTATCCAGCAGATTCTTGCAATAAATTCCCATTCACTGATACTCTGTGCACACCTTAAGCAGCATGGCTGATCTAGTTGCTATGGGGTTCAAGTCAGATAATGGATAATTATGTCTTCCCCAATCTGCAAAGGACTAGAAAAATGTCAACTATATAGCAATGTCAAAGTTAATATCTTTCATTTGTAGACTTCTTCAGGTACTTCAATATGTTTCACATGTGTAATCTGCTTTGATTACTACAGTAATCACACGAAATATGGAAGGAAGAACCATTCTCATTTTGTACGTGAGGTAACTATGACACTGAGGATTTGTGTCTTGACCAAGATCACAAAGCTAATGAATGTGCAAAAACAAAATCTAGACTATTTCTTAGTCAAATGTTTGATATCATACTGAGAAGGCTGAGGCCCAACAAACTGGCACCTCTTTCAGTCCAAATGTTCACCATACACCTAGCTCAGAGTGGACTTTATTTTCACAGCAGAGGCATTATCTTTCCATCCTCATCCTTGGGCAGAAAACACTAACTTTTCATTACTACATGAGTACGTTTATTTATGTGGGAGTATGCAGAACATGTGAATAGCGTGGAGGCAGGAAAAAAGCAGAGAACAATCACGTTCAGCCTCTCCCTTTATAAGGTCCCAATTAGCACGATCCATTACAATTCCAGATAGCCAATTTAAGACTATACACAAACCTACGACGGCATTCAAACATACCTGGCTGTTTTTGTCTAGGTTTAGGCAAATTTGTGACACAAGTATGTGGGCACATCAAGACATTGCAGGGGTGAAGTGAGCCTTCCAGGAAAAGTTGCTTAGTTTCTGACAAATGTATTCCACCAAGAGGGGTTTTGGGAAGGGTGTTTGCTGGAACCAAGGCCAGGCAATAAACTCCAACTTGATGTATACTATCAATTGCCTAGAAAATTCAAAAAACGTAATCAAGTTACAATTGGTATTATAGCCAGAAACAGTCATTAAATGTTTATACTTTGCAAAGAATTGTCTACAACAGGCAGGAATCTAGCAGTGTTTCCCGTATAAAAATGCCAAAGTAAGAGAACGGGTTGTCTTACTTAAACCTCACTGAGTTGAAGACTTTACATAAAACTTATGGAATACAATAAACAATAAAAAAGACAATACATTTCCAAGATCATAACAAAAAACTTTCACTTGTGATTTCACCAAAACCAGTTTTACAAACTCATGATCCTTAATCTTGATCTATTTAGCTAGTTTTCAGGAACACAAAATAGAAGTTTCACACTCGATGTAATTTCTTACCAAATGGAACAGGGGGAAAAAAATCAAGAAGTATTATATGAACAAAACTACTGCTGATAAGGGCCAGGCCATAACCTTAACAGATGACTAAATGAAGCTGAAAATAAGAACAAACAAACAAAAGTTTCAAATAAAAAAGCCAAAATAAGATTACCTGTAGAACTCTGCTCATCCACTGAAAGCTATCTTCCTCGGTGGAGTCTGGTCTCTGCTCTGCAACAATAACTATCCTTTCATCGTGAAGTACAGTCACTGAAAACACAGCTATTCTGTATCAGATAGAAGAGGAAAGCATCAAGTGAGTATACACGGTAGATGCTATACAGATTTATTTCTTCAATAAAGAATTTTTATAACTATTATTAATTAATAGTTCAGAAGATCACAGCTCCAACTACTACTTCAAAAAGGCAAATTGTAATTTCAACCTCCTACACACTTATTAATATAAGAATAGCTCTGGGGAGGAGGGGAGAGGAGAAGTCTAAAGATGTTGCAAAAGTAAAATCATCCTACATTTTACTTCAAGGCTGTCTATAGTGGCCTAAAAGTTTTGGAGACAAGTTTTATACCTTCTACTGTAGACAGAAAGAATTATATGTAATTATCAGAACTGTCAAAAGTAGCTGCACTGAAATTTGGAAAACCATACAATTCATATCTTGAGTTTGCACTTGCGAAGTAATACCCCTCCAGATCAGCGGACATTTTCTGATTGGGAACTAAAGGGTTTTTTTGTCAAATATATATTCCTTTCACAGTAAGCATAAGATTCTGGCAACTCAATAACTCCAATGTGCCCCTTTTCACAAATAGGCTGTAGTTTTAAAAAGCATTCAAATATGGCAAGGCTATGCCCAAATATCCAGGTTCCCCCATTCCCATTAGTTTGCCAAACTGGAGATTTTAAAGCAGTTTATGATTTCATCACATTAGCAAAGACCTCAGGAGCTGTAAGAATTAATTTAACTAATAAATATCAAACTTTGACTCAGGCAGGCCAGGCAGGTAAGCAGTTGGGAGGAAGAAACCCATGGGAGAATCAGTAAGTAAAAGTAAATGAGCATCAGTGTTTCTATGCAAGCCTAAGGCTCAACTGTTAGCTTTGGGTCTTTCCAACCTGCACCAAGATGAATATTTCTTTTTTTTTTTTGTAGTTGTTAATTAAAATTAAAATCTTCAAATGGATTTCTAAATTTAATTTAGAGAGGACGCTAACAATAATGTATTTATGGGACACAGGAAATTTCTATAAAATCATGGACATTTAGTACTAGCATGGAATCTGAGAGATCCTTGAGCCAAATTGCTTTATTTTATGGAAGTGACAATAAGTTTAAAGAATTTATGCAAGTTTTAAACCCTTCATAATTATATTAAAAAGTATAACCTATCAAAAGCATATACTTAAAGACAAATGCAACTAACCTTCCCCTGTAGACAAATTTCATTGGTTCCACTGCCAGTGCTGTTGCCACAATGTCATCTGCATTGTGTCTTCGTCCACTAACCACCATCAAACCATCCATTTTACCCACCACAAAGACAAGCCCTCCAGGACCAATAAATCCCAGCAAGCCTGTCCTTATAAAAGGGTACTCACTGATCGGAGCCCCTGAACTTGTCATAGGAAACACCTAAGGAGAAAAGAGACACACTTTTAAGTTAAGATATCTTTTATTCTCATTGTTACTGGTGATATACAGGATTATTAGTAGGGAAACACAATATTTGGCTTCTGCCAAATAAGATTATTTAAAATTCAGGTCAGGGTAACTTTCCAGAAACCTACAACCTCCAGATGGTTCCCCGGACCTGATAAGTCCTGAAACCTAGAGGGCCCAGCCTCTTCAGAACATCAGCTAGTTTCATCTCCTTACCCCATGTTACTGACAGCCCCTTTCAAGATGAAAAAGTTAGAATGGTCATAGCCCAAATACCCCTAAAGAGAGGAACAGAAAGATCAAAAGTGACAGTGGAGTTACACAGAGAAGACAGGTTTTAACAAATGAGTATCACTGCTGAATCATTATATTGATATCTCTTTTAGTCTCCAGTATCTTAAAGCAGCTAGAAGTAAAAACCTAAAATTGTGGAATTGTAACCTATACCAAACTCTGAAATCTGTTCTAAAACTAACTGTTGTGATGTGCTCTGAAATGTATTGCTTTTTTGTATATATGTTTGTGGTAATTAGTTTTAGGTGTCAACTTGGCCAGGTGACAGTGCCTAAGTTCTGTTGCTGTGGCCATAAGCCAATGGTACGTGAACCTCATCTGTTGCTGATTAAATCTGCAGTCGGCTAGGAGGCATGCCTCCTGCAATGAATGATGTTGGATTTAATTGGCTGGTGCTTAAATGAGAGACTCAACGTAGCACAGCCCAAGCAGCTCAGCATACCTCATCTCAGCACTGGCAGCTCAGCCCAGGCCTTTGGAGATACAGAAAGGAATCACCCTGGGGAAAAGATGTTGGAACCCAGAGGCCTGGAGAGAAGGCCAGCAGAGATCAACCTGTGCCTTCCCATGTAAGAAAGAACCTTAGTTGAAAGTTAGCTGCCTTTCCTTTGAAGAACTATACGTCAACTAAATAAATCCCCTTTTATTGAAAGCCAGTCTGTCTCTGGTGTGTTGCATTCCGGCAGCTAGCAAACTAGAACAATGTTATTTTTCACAAAAAAGAAAAAAAAAGTCAATTGTGATGATAAAAAATAGACATATTCCTTCTACCTCCCAATATTCTGGAGCAGCTAGAAGGAAAAGTCTGAGATGATGGAATAGTAGCCCATGACAAACTCTGGGATCTGTTCTGTAACTACTTGTTGAAGAATGCCCTGAAAATTATTGCTTTTTTCTTTCTTTGTTATTATACATGTTATACTATACAATAAAAAAGTTAAAGAAAAAAACGTTAGTTGATAAGAACATAATAAAAGAACTCTGGAAGAAAGTTACTTAAGATACATCTTTGAGAAGTTATTTATGTGCTTTTCCTCGAAAAGGCTGGTTGTAATGCCTTAAAGGTATTTTTCACACTTTACATGTTCTCCCACATATCAGAGAACAATTTTTCTAATTCAGTATTCCAGTTCTGTCCACTATTTTTTTAATCCCCTTTATAGCATCTCTATTAGCGTTGTTGATTCAGAGATAAAGAGGTGGTCTGCTCAGATAGTTGCAATAATCTGAAGAATATTAGAGTGTAGTTGTTTTTTAAAAAAAATAATAAAGGCCTTAGGTTGGCCATGGTGGCTCACTGGCAGAGTTCTCACCTGCCAAGTCGGAGACCCGGGTTCGATTCCCAGTGCCTAACCATGTGAAAAGAGATTAAAAAAAGAAAAAGGCCAGGTTAGCAGAGATTCCTAGCTGTTCACGGGAGGTCCATCTCCTTCAGATTTATGCCAGTAAAATAACCGCTTAACGTTTTGAGGATCTTAGCCTGGAGCCCAGTAACTCCTCATATCACAACTAATCTGATGGAACATTTCAAACAGAAAGTTCCTGGTGGAGATTTTTTGTTTTCAGAATCTGGAATCATAATGCTCTTAACCAGAGAGAGCGATTTTATTACAAACTCACAATCACATCAAGTTTTCTCCAAACCAAAGTTCTAAAAATTAGTCTGAATAAAATGAAAACACACGCAAAACATTTGGTTCTGGTGAAGACCATTTGCCACAGAACTATTCAATACTTGATTGTGGGCTCCAGATCTTCCCAAGAAGATTCAAAGTATAATGCACTCCAGTTAGGAAAACAGCAGGACTCTCCTCCCTCAGAACTACAATTCAAGTAGTCAGGTGGATGTGCCCTTAAAACCTGGCATGTTCAATAGCAGCAGCCGCAGCCACAAAGTTTAAAACTCTATTTCAGATTCTCCTCTAATAACCTGCAAGACAGTGTCTTCCAAGGCTGTATTTTGGATGTGAAGTAACATTTTTAGGCAAAGCTGCTCTCCAGTTAAGATAGGAAGGGCCAAATTTTCAAACTCACTTTAAAATTTTCAACACATCTTTTTATGTTTTGAAATTACCTTTGGATGAACTGAATGCAATTCTCTACAACATGAAACAGCAGGATAGGTTTCTAACCTTGTGTGTCAAATGACATAGATGGATTCTGAACTACTGCAAAAATGAAATGGTTCAATGATAACTACACTAAAACTAAAACTTTCAGCAGACATTCCTCCAAATCAAACTGACCTATGTTTTAAAAAATTATGAAAAACATTTCAGTGTTTAGCATACAACTTGTGTTGCAAATTTATTCTAATGGATGTATCTGGAAGCCAGACAGTTCAGAATCGAATAATCTACTAAGAATACTATTGAGCTTTTTCTACAGCCATGGCACCAGACCTGGTGAAATTTATTTGTCATGTTTTATGATATGATATCATAAAATAGCCATAAAATAATCCATGGAATGGATCCAGAGTCAAGAAAAAAAAATTCTATTTTTTCTTAAGCTCCCTCTACTTTCAAGTAAAAAAGTCCATCTTTGCTTCTAGCCATAAGCACTAGTCTGACAATTCCATTTTAATAACAGAATGGCAACATTCACCATTTAAATTCTATCCCTTGATTAAGCTGATCTAGCATAATCCTACATATCAGGACCAAATTCATTTTGGTCCTTCACAGAACCATGTTACTAGAATTGCATTTTTGTGGAATTCTCTTCCTCTTTTCTTGAAGGTACTGTAAAAAGAACTGCATGTTATTTACTTATTCTCTATGTAAAAAACCACTTGATACATTCTCTTTCAGAATTCAATGCTAAGGAAATTTTGGAGGCACTGATAACTTTGATATGTTTACTATTTCTCTTGATAATGAGAACTATACCACCTGTGCTTTCCTTTTATCTGGCTTCCAGGAAGCTTATAAAAAGGTTTATATATTTTTATTCTTTAGTCCTAGCATTCTACTGCTTTTAATATTTATTATTTCATTACATGTAACTTCAGTTGTACGCTACTATTGTTCATTTATATAGAGAAATGGGGTAAATATAAACTTAAGGAAATAGAATCATTTAAAGATCATTCATTACCTTTAATTATCACTTAATTCATTCAAGTAGAGACTCTGATTGGTGACCCCCTCCCCTCCAAGACTATATACATAATTACTACAGGCAGAAACAGCACAGAAACTTGGTCTCTTGATTCTAAGTCCTTCTACTTTTCTGGTTTGTTAATAAAGGTTCATTTGAAAGGCTTTGGCCACAATGCAAGGGGAGTTATGCTTAGTCTATCAGACTATTTAGTGATTTTCTAGATTTCTAATGGAGAGGAAGAAAACCTAATCCTTCATGCCATGGGCAACTCTGACAAAGAGATATATAACCCAAATGCAAAATTTGTAAATTAAAAGTAGAAAACTCAAGTTACTGAATTACTGACCACCAGAAACTTCCAGAATAGAATTTTCTCTGTAATTCTATTTGTTAAACATTTGAAGATCTTTTAAAAAATGAGGGACTTCATCCAATGGGCAGTTCAATTTAATCTTATACCACTTCTCCTTATAGTGAGCTGACATCTACTTTTCTTAACTTTCTCATTATCTCCAGTAATCCTTCTAGAGAAACAGAAGCCACAGTAACTTCTATTAGCAGAAGGCTTCAAATATTGAAAAAGAGTAATTCCCCATAAGATCTCAGCCCTGACCTTTTACAAATTCTCATTTGTCCCTTTAATCTGACAAAGGTGCATGTTGCTGCCTGGCAATAGTTTACCTTAAGAATCTTTTTTTAGAGTTTGTAATTCTTAAGATGCAATACCCAGAAATCACCCCAATATACTAATAAGTGCTAATTAATTCTTCTTTTGTTGTTTATAAAACCGCAAGCATGAAAGTGAGAGAAAATCGAGGTTTAAGTATTATATATTACTTAATATAATTATGTATGACTGATCCGTTTTAATTAAAATATTTTTTTCTTATTGGAACTACACTGAAAAGAGAACTAAAAAGGAAGCAAATCAAACAGTTCAAACTTTTAACCTGTCTTTCTCCAACCTTTCAGGTAAATCACATTGAAAAGAACATTTGATTGTTATTTAGATCTATGTCTAGCTCTTGCTTCAAGGGATATTTTAGAAAGGTGAATATATTTTCAAAACTGGTAAACCACATGTCCAAAAAGCTCTCATGCCCAATGCACCACACATATCTGACTGATCACATCCAAAGTTACTAACCATTGTAAAATTTTATTCTCAATTTGTATTTTCTCACAGTAACTTAATAAAACATCATGCTGCTACTACCATAGGGCATCACTTGGTAAAATGAGAATTCTGAGAAAAATACTGTTACAGTACCAAATTCCCCAGCCCTATGCATTTAAATGCCATTAACGTCTTTGCTTACTATCCCACCATGCATGTGCATGCACACACACACACTTGCCTATGCTGTTTAGATAATTACCTAATGTGTATGTTTATTCAATTTATTCACAGGTCTCGTGCCTGGCTAAGTGTCACCTGGCTTAGGCTGAAAGTCCTTAAACATGTGGGCCAGTTACCTCTCCAACAGCCAGGCTGTTCATTCACACATGCATATATGTGCTCCTTCATCACCAGCCAGGCACCTAATACCTAGGATTGGGTATCAACTGGGCATCCATTCTAGGAACTCTGAGTACATACATGCTTTTATGGTCTTAAGGGTTACAAACTACTTTTGTATGCACAGCACTTAACAGAGTCATTGATGAAAAAGTATTTCTATGAAATAGGTAAACATGAGAACAATAAGAAATTTAAAAATTCCTTTCTTTTTTTTTCGCATGGGCAGGCTCCGGGAAATGAACCCGGGTCTCCAGCACAGCAGGCTAGATCTCTGCTACTGAGCCACCGTTAGTCGCCCTAAAAATTCCATTTTTAAGAAATGCACTTATTCTTTCTTGACACTGGTTACAAGGTCAGAGAAATACAGATAAACCAAATTTATTAAAACCTGTAAGACTTAGTAGGAGAAAGTGCAGATGTTAGAAGAAGGTTCAATTAATAGGAATATGACTTAGTTTAAAAATTATAATCTTATATATCAAGGCTTTTACTATGCAATTGGAAACGGTTGTCTGATGATGAAACCATGCACAGAACTCAAGTCAGAGGACTCCTTCCATGAGCCTACCTCAAAGGTGTTCTTGGTCATGCCTGAGAGGCCATAATATGATGTACCCGTAGCAATTGCACACACACAGAGCTCCCCGATTTCATCTGTTCTACACAGCTGAGGAATTCCATCTGGCTTCACTGAACACATGATGGCTAAAAGTAAAACAAGAAAGCACAAATAATATTAGATGGATGGATGGGTAAACAAATGAACACAGGCAGACAGTTTAATATATGAATATGAATAAGAATATAAATGAATTGAAAGGGTATGTAGAACAAATCTACAAGTATAATAGTGAGCTAGGCGTTCGTTTTCCTGAAAGGAGTCATGATTTTTCCTGTTGCTAGAAAAATCAAAATTTCATAGTTGTGACATCAGTAAATAATTTCAACTGCTTTAATTTCAATACATAACTTGTATTTTAGGAGAATAATATTTTCTGCAATTTAGATATAAGGATGATACACACACTGAAAGGCAGGATCATTTACCATACACATACCGTAACATAACATCAGCAAAACACCTGCAACTTCTACGAAGCAATATGAACTTGAGAAATTAAGAACAAAATGCTAGCTTTAAAGTCTTTCAAAGCTTTTCTAATTGAAAGCAGTATTCAAGCCTCATGTCCTATGAAAAGAAAATCTTTGATCTTAAATTCCCTGCTAAGGGAATCCTCTTCAGAGAATATTAGCTGAGTGGTTCAGCAACTGAATATTTTCAATACAGAATTTAATGATGTTCTTATGAGTTTGTAGCACAAACACTTTAGTGCTTTTCACAACATATGCAACCTACATCCTACCACACAAAAAAACATCTGGTCGGGGAACCAAGAGTCTGGTGTTTCAGCAGAGGTGATGATATCAGCCCAAAGTACTCGCTTAATGATAGCTGAACTGTTTAGAAAATAAAGTGCAAAATGTGTAGATAACCCTTGGGTTGAAGTCAGACGAAAAGCACCATGTTTAAGAAAAACTCAAATTCAAATTACACTGAGATATTCCTCACCTATTAGAATACTAAAAATCAAAATGTCTAAGAATACTTGGGGGCAGGGGAGTGGAAAAAGAGGTAGCCATCCAGTGCTAGAAGATGAGCATCTCTCCTTACAATCTCCACGAAAGACAATTTAGTATCCAAATTACACAGGCATAGTCGCTTTGAAACAAAAATCCTATTTCTAGGATTTTTTTCTTTACAAAGTCTATTTCTAGGATTTTTCCTTTAGATAATCCTATTCAAAATGAAGTACAGATAAGCTTTTCGCCACAGCATTGTTTAATAGTAAAAGAGCAGAAATAAACCAAATGAGGATTTTTAAATAAATCATTATGTATTTAAACAACATTACACCACACAGCCTTAAAAAGAAAAAGTAAACTATTATATACTGTTAACAAATGAGCTTCAAAATGTAAGGCATGAAGATTTCTTTGGTACTCTATCATTACTCGGAAGAAAAAAAAAACAGTAAAAAGAAACACACATGCACATATACATGTGTGGGTGTGGGTAAATTTATTTATATATCCCAAAGTATTTCTGAAAGGAAACACTGAACGCTTTTGGTTGTTTCTACCGGTTGGAAAGGAGATTTTTTCACTGTAAAACCTTGTGAATTTTGAAACATATGGATCTATTATTTGAAAAATAATTTTTTTAAAAAGAAAGAAATGAAGCCAGGAGGTCTGGCTAAAGCTAGGACACACAGAGTGTGCCCAAGACAGGCAAAATTTGGAGGAATTAGAATGTAGAAACAAAGTTGTTGTGACAGTGAAGGAGGAACAGAAACATTCTTTACTGTAATTTAGAATTAGAGGGCTATAGAGGATTAAGAATGCCAAATTCTGCTTTTGTGTTCAAGGAAAAGCTGTCCAGGCTGCCAGCATGAGGATGACAGAACTGGTCAATGACGCTTTCCCCAAGGAAGACAGATCCCAGGGCCAGAGTGACGCCAAAACGGCACAGATGCCCTTCCCCATGAGGAAGTTCTTTTATAATATTTTGGGTTCTATTTTTATTGAGGCATTGTGACCTCAAGCTACTGATGCTTAAGGAACACTTTAGAAGACTGACAAAACCTATCTCCTGGAAATTAAGCATTCAATCTGAGAGAGCATTAGAAGACAGAGTAGAGAAAGAGAAATATGGTGATACATTTTAAGAAAGAATTTAATGATTGATCAATTAATCCTCAGAGCCAAAAGGATGTGGATTCTAACTTGAAATACTTTCTTCTTTTAAAGCGTTTATCTTTATTTTTTAATTACTTTGCACAAGCATTTACATATTAGGGATAGTAATCCTTTATCAGACATTTGGTGCAACATTAATAAATTGGCCAATATTTAATTCACAGAATACAAAAATTCACTTCTCCTGTCAAAAGAAGAGGAAATTCTCCTTCTCAACTTCTTACTAAAGAAAATGCATCCTACTTTCCAAACACTTGATATCTCCTTCTAGGGAATAAAATTCAGAAAATTTTGTGCCAGTCACATAATGAAGATCTTCACATTTAATTAACTAATGCTTGTCCAGTGAAATTTGCCGTTTCAACCAATGTTCATAATAAAGGCACACTTTTACAATCCAATAAGGAACTCAACAATTTTTGTAGTCCACTAATACCATATACATAGTCCCATAACAGAATCAAAAGACGTTATGATAATTTCAAAGGTAAATTAACTGAAAGGAGGGGAAAAAATTCCATTTTGGAAACAGGAGTTTTCTCACTATTAAATTAAGTTGACAATACACAAGTCAGAGCTCTGACCATACAATAAGAGACAATAAGAGACAATACTCAAAGGAAGGCCACAGTTCAGAACTGTCCTACGGGTGGAACATCCTTCACAGTGGTTTTTGTTAATAACAAAGTTTAACTGCATTAATAATTCTAATGAACAAGTTAAATCAAAGGCCCCTCTATATTTTGGGTTCCCAGTTTTAAAAAAGACTACAAATAAATACTAGCTCACATCAACTACCAGTGACTCAGATATGTCTTTCTAATGAATTGTCCAAACATTTCCAAAGTTCTGAAATGGCCAACAGACTACAGAAAGACATTTCTTTAGACTCCTGCTTGACACCAACAATTCCATCACATTGCTGACCTTGATTCAGGGCCAAATGATTTTACAAGTCTTAAGAGTAAAAAAACCCATTTTGTCTTCTTCCCAAGTGCTTCTTGCAGCCCATACTTACCTCCAGGCATCACCAGACCAACATCCTGCACAGTGAGGACAGAGAGCTTTTCTTCTGAGTCGACTCGGATGACACCGTAGGTCAGCCCGTGCATGGAGAGAACTCCCCGGCCGGGAGGCTGGTTGCTGTCATCTGTTGGCCTATAACAACAATTTTTATCTAAATATATATACATATTATCTATAGCCAAAATAGCATGAGTATGTGCGTGTGTGTGAGAAAGGGAGAGAGAGAGAACAGGTAGTCATTTTTAAGGTCCTGAAGCATCTCATGAAAACAGAAATTGTTGCCACACATTCGCGTGTTGTTCTTAGCAAATGAGATACTTAGCACTTTAAGGAGTACTTGTCTCTGTTTATGAAATGTTAGCGACAAGTCTACTGATTCTATTTCTGATTTCCCAGAGCAGAGTATTTTAAAAACACCACTGGTACCTTAAAGTCAGTAGACATTCCTCTAACATCCTACCCATCTCTTTTCGGTACATCCAACACAGATTGATTCATTCATTAATTCATTCTCTCTCTCTTCCCCATTCTCTCTGAAAGGTCTGATTTTTTTTTCAGATTTGCAAATGGCTAAAAAGGGAGAGTAATGTCCCAAGAGCACAGATGATACCAATGAACAGAAATGATAGAAATTCTAATTGCCCAGTCTCAAGTTCAGATGCATACTGGCTAAGCTTACGCTGTTTTTTATGTATGAATCTAAAATAAGATTTAGGCTATGCCATTCTGGCTGCCAAATTTTAAGAAAATTTATTTAGATGACAGTGATACTAAAAAATGCTTTATGGGTCAAGAAATATGGGGTTCTAGATAAAGTACAGCTTTCAAAATATGGCTGCATTAATAATCTGTTTTCTCTACTGCCCACTGGGGCACTCTAGTCTGGCTCTCTCTGGACTGGTCTCCTCTGTCTGTCTCTTTCCCTCTCCCTCCACTTCAGCAGTCTGGCCTGTGCTCTTGCTCAAATACCCCAGCTCACTCCCACTTTGAGGCTTCTGTACTTGTTCCTGCCTCTCCCTGAAACGTTCACCCCTGCAGACCTCCATGTGTTTTGCTTCCTCACTGCCTCCAGGGCTGGCTCAAATATGCAACTTCTCAGATCACCCCCATTGAAAGACAGCAACCCCTTCCAACACTCCTTTCTATTCTATCCTACTTAATTTTTCTTCATAGCAGGTATCGTCCCACATATATAGACACGATGCCTCTTCCATCAGAATCTAAACTTCTTAAAGGTAGATGATTTTAATTTTGTTCGCTGCAGT
The DNA here is from genome assembly GCF_023851605.1 of Tamandua tetradactyla. Classification (NCBI taxonomy): domain Eukaryota; kingdom Metazoa; phylum Chordata; class Mammalia; order Pilosa; family Myrmecophagidae; genus Tamandua; species Tamandua tetradactyla. Next base: position 206,810,959 of record NC_135327.1, read on the forward strand.
ACACTTAGCCCCTGGAATAGTGTCTAACAATAAATATATGTTGACTGAATTAGAATAAATATATGAATTAAAGATATTTCAAAGGTGATAGACTTTGCCCTTGGAAATGCTGACATAGTTTTAGAATCTAAACATTGAACTATAAAATTGCTTTGGGCAGGCCACGGTGGCTCAGCAGGCAAAGTTCTTGCCAGCCATGCTGGACCGGGTTTGATTCTCAGTGTCTGCCCATGTTAAAAAAAAAAATAGTATGAAGATTTATAATGAGCCTAAAACCATAAATGGGGAAACAAAAAGTTAAAATCTACAAAAAGAGGCCTTATTTGAATCAAGTAGCTAGTGTATTCAAACCACAAAAGAGTCTATGGAAATAGAAGTAAATACTCAGTCTGTAAGAATAAAAAAGGGGAACTAAGTAGATATTAAAAAAGAAAAAAAAAATCTACCCATTCAATAAAGCCCACACAAAACTACCTGCAAATGATAAGCTAAAAACTTAAGAATGAAGGCAAGACACTCCTATAAGTAAACAAACAAACAAAATAAAAAATAAAAAACCAAGACACCAGAATGCATACTACCCTTCTGGCTTTTCTTATTCCAAAACACCCCAACAATCAAAACTTTGAAATAATAAATAGGGGCCTGAAATAGTCTTCTCTGCCTGCTGCCAACACCTCTTTCCCTTGTGTGCTCCTCTATTAAGACACAACGTGAAGCCAGAAATTACATAAGGTTTACTATCTTCATAAATTAAAGGTATATTTTTATTTTATTGTAAATAGCCACATAAAATGCAAAACACTGGACTGGCCGTGACACATCCTGACCAGAAAATATAGGGCGATTCAAGAACACTGAGAATGGATGACCCGATATACCATGAAGGAGGAACAAGAGGGGACAATGTTCTTCAGAGATTAAACAAGGGATAATTTGTTGTCCTCTGGCCCTACAGCCCTGAGCATTTCCTGGTTCTTTTCATAAATTTATAAAACAAATAATAAGAGCATGCTGGTTTAAAAGGACTATGTGCCCTAGAAAAGCCCGGTTTCGATCCTGATCCACCTCTGGAGGCAGCCATTTCTCTTAATTCCTATTCAGCACCGTAGGTTGCAAACTTGGTGAGATAATCTCCGCCGAGATGTGACGTGCTCAATTGTGGGTATTAGCCTTTGATTAGAGGGAGATGTGACTCCACCCATTCTAGGTGGGTCGTGATTTTAGTTTACTGGAATCCTTTCAAACAGGAAACATTGTAGAAAAAGCTTCAGAGCCACAAGAACCACCAGAGCCCATGCAGCCAGAGACCTTTGGAGATGAAGAAGGAAAACACCCCCAGGGGGCTTCATAACACAAGAAACCTGGAGAGAAAGCTAGCAGATGCCCGGATGTTCGCAATGTACCTTTCCAGTTGAGAGAGAAACCCTGAATGTCATCGGCCTTCTTGGACCAAGATATATTCCCCTGGATGTCTTAGATTGGATATTTCTATAGCCTTGCTTTAATTTGGACATTTTCACAGCCTGAGAACTCTAAGCTAGCAACTTAATAAATTCCACTTTTTAAAAGCTGTTCCATTTCTGGTATACTGCATTTCAGCAGCTTGCAAACTAGAACAAGTAACACATGAATATAGGTCTTTATATGAACAACTCAAACACTGCTTAAGAATAAAGACAAAAGTGAAATTTCCTATTTATCCTTTAGCCTCTCTCCAATCCTACTACTTCCTGCCCCAGAAGTAATCAATATTAACACTTCTATAAGTAAAGTTCTAGACTCTTTATAAGCATCTACATGAAAAAATATGTACATATACACATACATTTATTTTCAAAGAAAAGTAGAATCAAAATACACTTATTATTCTGGAACTTGCTTTGCTCAAATATATCTTATAGATCTTTGTATCTGAGAATGTGTGTGGCATATAGTAAGGGTATAGTACATCACATATATACTATGTATATACACAAGTGAATTCATCTTTGTTACATGTATTTAGTAATGCATATATGATCACTGAAATATTTCATTTAGTTTTTATGCAGTTGGAAATGTTTCTAAAAATACACATCTAGAAAGAAAATGGAAAAATAAAATAGTATATACATTTGAAATGTTAATATATATGGCCAAATGCCTTTCAAAAAGATTATATCATTGTGTAGTCCAACTACCAGGATATGGGAGTATATATATATTTTCATTTAATAAACACACATATAGTAATAGTTATATTCAGTATGCTGTTCTAAGATCTTACGTATATTAACTAATTTATTCTTTATAGCAACACTGTGAGATAGTTACAATTATCAAACTCATTTTAAAAACAAAGAAGACAAGGCCAACAGAGATTATGTGATGCTGAAGATCAAACCTATGGAGCACAACCAGGAATCAAACTCAAACTGGTTCCAGAATTGGTGCTTTTAACCACAGTGCTAAACTGCCTCTCAGTAGTAACTGCTTCCTCATACTCTTGCCATCACTGATCATCAAACTTTAAGATTATTTCCAATTTGATAAGTAAAACACCATTCCTCAATGTTCCAATTTGCATTCCCTTCATTACTAAGTTAGATTAATCTTTATCTCCATCATCAGTTTTCTAGGAAATCAAAGTCCAGAGAAAAATTATCCCATTAGGCAGCATTATGGGTATATAAAAATATTTATTTTAATAACCAATAATAGTAAATTAAATAATGGCCAATGAAGCTATAGACCCATTCATCAACCTCTAGATTAAATTTTTTTCTTTTTTTAATGTATAGTATAACATCTCTACAAAGCAAAGAAATAAAAAAGCAATAGTTCTCAAAGCACTTTTCACCAAGTAGTTACAGGACAGATCCCAGAGTTTGTCATGGGCCACCATATGATCCTTTCAGATTTTTCCTTCCAGCTGTTCCAGAATATAGGAGGCTAGAGGGCTTAAATACTTAATTTTATCATCACAATTGACTTTTTTTTCCTTCTTTTTTTGTGGAAAATAATACTTATATATACAAAGCTATAAATTTCAAAGCACAGCACCACAGTTATTTATAACACACATTTCAGAGTTTGACATGGGTTACAATTCTACAATTTTAGGTTTTTACTTCTAGCTGCTCTAAAATACTGGAGACTAAAAGAGATATCAATTTAATAATTCAGCTTTATATTCATTTATTCAATCCTATCTTCTCTGTATAACTCTACCATCACCTTTGATCTTTCCATCCCTCTCTTTAGGGGTATTTGGGCTATGGCAATTCTAAATTTTTGATATTGGATAGGGTAGGGAGATGGAACTACCTGATGTTCTGGAGAGGCAGGGTTAGGTTTCAGGACTTATCTGGACCAGGGACCCATCTGGAGGTTGTAGGTTTCTGGAAAGTTACTCTAGTGCAACCCTTATGGAATCTTACATATTGCCCTAGATGTTCTTTAGGATTGGCTAGAATGGTCCTGGTTGGGGTTGGCAGGTTATGATAGGTAGCAAGGTCTAGACTCAATTTTAGGATGAAAATAGCATATTCATGACTATGTAGCTTCATGTCTCACATATAACATGACCTACAGGAGTGGATTATCTCAGCAATTTTCAGGAATGCTATGGAGGTGGCATGCGTATTTTCTATACTTAGAGATATTACGGTCAGTGTTGTAATGATATGTGAAAGGGATATAGATCAAAATTAAAAGATAGATAAAGGAAGAAAGGTGTACAGTCAAGCTTGGCAATTTGACTTTATATGGAATGTACACCCTAGAGCAAATGGCTTTGAAGAAAGTGTAAATCCACTATTTACTTGTTATGCCATTTCTTGTCTCTGTAAAACATGAGACAAGGCTTTAGCAAAACATGCTTGTGTATGTTCTTATACTTGAAGAAATAGCTACTATAAATTTCAATTAATACAGCTACAGTTTGGTACTACTGACAGCAAACAGCCTGGCCAGGCTCAAATATGCATTAATAGAAAATAAACAGATAACAAATAGTTAGGACTATGTTCATTTCCAGAATTTAATAAACTGCAACTAGATTTGTAAAACTTTAATTCTACCTTGTCATTCACTGAATCTTTTCACAGAGGTATAAAAAAAAAAAAGGGTTCTGAATTCTTTTCATACCATTTAGGAATACTCAGCTTAAGAACAAGGTTCGTTTTAAGAGTCAACAAAGAAGTTAAATTGGGGGTAACTTTCCTCCAATGATAAAAATAATACAGTATTTATGTAATAAATTATATAATATATATAATTTTTATAATAATACTAACATTAATAACAGCTAATATTCAATTCTTACCATACGTGGTAGCTAGGTTCAGGTGTCAACTTGGCTAGGTGAAGGTGCCTAGTTCTATTGCTGTGGACATGAACCCCAATGGCATGTGAACCTCATCTGTTCCTGATTACATCTGCAGTTGGCTAGAAGGCATGTCTGCTGCAATGAATGATGTTTCATTTAATTAGCTGGTGCTTAAATGAGAGAGTTCAACATAACACAGCCAAAAGCACCTCAGCATACCTCATCTCAGCACTAGCAGCTCAGCCCAGGCCTCCGGAGATACAGAAAGGAATCACCCCAGGGAAAGTTGCTGGAACCCAGAGGCCTGGAGAGAAGGCCAGCAGAGATTGCCCTGTGCCTTCCCATGTAAGAAAGAACCTCAATTGAAAGTTAGCTGCCTTTCCTCTGAAGAATTATATGTTAACTAAATAAATCCCCTTTATTGACAGCCAATCCATCTCTGGTGTGTTGCATTCAGGCAGCTAGCAAACTAGAACACCATATAACAGACATATTTTTAAAAATTCCTTATTGTAAAATATAACACACATACAAAACAAAGAAAGAAGAAAGCAGCAGTAATTTGCAGAGCATACTTCAACAAGCAGTTATAGAACAGTTCCCAGAGTATGTCATGGGCTATCATTCCATTTTTCCTTTAGCTGCTCCAAACACTGGAGCTAGAAGGAATGTTAATATGGTGATTCAGGAATCATACTGATGTCTTTTTTTTTTAGAGTAATGTAAACTCAGCCCTGCTAAAGATTCTGAGTGTCTACACAATGCACAAACACAAACAGAAAGTATCTCCATTGTTTTCAGGAGAAACTAAGCAAATAATTCAAAATTCCCTTTTTTAATGTTTAGTGTCATGGACTTTCAAAAAAATGCAAGATATCCACAATTAAGTCTAAGTTAAACTAATTATTTTTAATAGGAAAAAATACAAGGTAAAAATAGTATGCCCTAATATACTGTTATGAATTTAATTTAATGTAATTTTATTCTTTTTCCTTGATAAAAGTACTGCATGCCCATTAAAAAAATTTCAACCCATTTTAAGGAGCTTTACAATATAGAAAGCAAAAGTTTCCCCAATCTTACATCCTCACCTATTCAGATAACCACAATGAACAGTTTAGTGCATATGCTTCAGATATTTTTCTTGATGAACATACTGTTTGCATATACTATACATAATTTTTTAAATAAAAACAGGACCATACCATATATACTGTTAGCAAGTAATGTTTTTCATTTGCTTTGGATACTTTTCCATGCCTAATGACAAGCTACTAGCTAGAACCAAAAGGTTCAGCCTGCATGTAACTCAAAGACTGGGACTAATTCCTCATGTCTTCTTTACCTACTTCTAATGTCTCTGCCAAAACAAATTCAGTGGACAATTCAATAGAACCCAAAGCAAAACAGGATTTACTGTTAAATACAAGTGGTTATGACAATTCAATTTAAACAACATAATACAAACTATTGCTTTGCTCGTCAATGCTATTTAAGCTGTGTTTTTTTGTTTGTTTGCTTAGATAAGTTAATTATTTGCAAAATAGTCCATGGTTAGAGAATTTCTGAAATTTTATCTAAATCTTTAGATGAAAATTATAAACAAAATATTTTTATTATCTTCTTAGGTTTTAAAAAATGAGACTATGGATCTCCAATTCTGACCTTTTTTGGGCAATCAAAAATATTCTTGAAAATCTCACTTCAATTCAAAAGTTTAAATGAACTTTTTAACCGGTTGTTATTGCCCTGGCTGAAACCATTAATTGCAGTAACAGATGGGCATTATACAGTTATTTCCCCACTTTGGGGGCTTTTCTCTTTGTTTTCTACTGGTATCCCAAATTCTAGGTTAGATATTATAAATTATTTTCCAGAATTGCAGTTTTAATTACTGTTCTGTGTAATTATTACTCATTCACTGCTAAAGAATTAAAGTACTGAAATAATACCACCTTGTAGTTAAGAAAGCTAAAAAAGATTCCTAAATTAATTCAATCATTTTAAGCACAAAGTAGAGCTCTAAAAATAATCAATTTTATTATCTATATTCTAAAGGTGGAAACATAATCAGAGAGGAGTCAAGTATGTGGGCCAGAGAATAATTTCTGATTTTCATTTGTCCCTTTCATTTTTCAATTCTACTGACAAGTTGAGGCATCATGAATCCGTATCTCTCTGCGATTTTTCTATTCTTCAACTAATCTTGAGAGAAAAAGGAAACAAAAAATACAACAGAATGGTAGCAGCTTTAAAACGAAAAAGAAAGCAGATTAAATATTCAGGTAAAGAACTGCATAGGAAGCCCTCTAGATCATTGAAGACTTAACCAAACAATAGCGTGGATTCTTCTCACCACTTGGACATATATGAAGACAGACCTTTGCATTCTCCCACTCCCGTTCTTAAAAACAAAATGAAAAAAAAAAAAAACCAAACACCCTCCAATGTGTATCGATCATTTTAGGCTAACCTCAATTTCTTTTCAAAGAACTACTTTTCTCCTGTGAGGGTAATACGAATGGGAGGGTAAGTCCTGCTGATGACTTGCCTCTACAAAAGCCAAAGCAGCCTCTTACAGGACAGCTAGGAAGTGGGCATGCCCTGGCAGAGGAAGCCTGGGCACCATCTGTTCCTCTTTTGGATCACTGCCACGATCCCGCCAATGGACTCTCAAAGCATCTTGGATCCTGCTCAATTTTCAAGCAGAATACATCAGATTTCCATTGCTTCTGTGAGCCCCAAAGCCTTCCAACACATTCTCTTTTGTGGAAGGTGAGACATTTTATGATGCTTACACGAGAGTGGCATGAAAGTCCCAGGCACCAGCCAACCAGGCCCATGCGTCAATCCAATATGGAAGGATGAGGCATTTAGTTGTACCTGCCTCAGTGTGGCTAGCACCCACTGACTTCAAACTGATATGCTAAGCAGCTTTTCCATAACTAAATTGGTTACTAATTTACATACTTTTTTTTTAATAGAAAAGATCCCCAAATTGATATATGTTCCAGAAAGGCCAAAAGTCCTAAAAATAGTAATAGAAATGCACTGGCAATTTTATCTTCAGTGATTGCCATAGATAATAATTGAGTATCAGTTTTAATTAAGTGGACTAAGAGGCAAGCAGGCAATCATTTGTACTGAGCTATTTACTGGAAGTTCAAGCTCTGCTCCATTACCAAGAGGGAACAAGCTGTTCCTGGAAAATTATTAAAACATTGGAAACAAAAGCTTAGCTAATAATGTAAAGAAAAATGTCAGTCTTCAAACCCTTCAATGAGAAGTAATTACTCTTCTACATGCCTATTTGCAATGACAACGTAGCAATCACTTGATTTTTTTCTTAAAAAATTCTATAATAAATATAACTGTGAGAATTATAATGCCTTCTGCAGTAGACTTTATAATGATGTGTAAGAAAATGTCCATTTTGTCCTCATACCGAAATCCATAAACTATTAATAATGATTAGCCTTTCTAGACCCCTGTTAAAATGGCTTTACTAGACTAAATAAAAGCTATTTTTATTTAATAATCTAGCCTTTGACCTCTTATACTTGGAAGATTCACTTCAAGTCTGTATATTTTTCAGGGAAGAAAATAAGCTCTTAAATTAAAAAATATGTAAGAGTTTTAATGCACTAGCTTGTTTTTCAAAAAAAAAAAAACGCTTCAAAATTAATAATTTAAGAATTTGCCCCAACCCTTTTGTGAAATACAATAACTCATGTGAAATACCAGTAACAAATAGAATTTTTCCTTCTATTTGTATATTACAGGAAAACACCCAAGAGTAGGAACAAGTTGATTAAAATGTAGCTGAATGCTGCTTTCATCAAATTTGTTTGAAAATGACTTTCATATATATGACGCAAGGACAATGAAAAAAACAGATTCTAAATGAAAGACTAGCATTCCTTTTCCTCCTAAAAATATTCACTGAAATAAGGAGTGTCGTGTCTCTTATCACCTAAATTTACCTGCACGCAATTAGAGTTTAAGTGCAATAGCTAATTATAAAGATTATTCTTTCATATAATCACCAGAATTAAGTACTTTAAATATGTGTCATATACATAATAATTACATAAAAAGATAACTGTCTTGATAGGACTGGGGAGTATGATCAAGGCATAGGGAAAGTAACAACATAGGGAAGACTCAGCGAGTGCTATTTTTAATCTTTGATTAAGCTATTAGATCTAATTATATTTAGAATACTAAAACCGTACCTTTTTGATCCCTTCAAACTGCATTTTCCTCCATTCCTGTGCCTGATTTATTCATGAAACTGAGTGGCTATCCCTATCAGAAAACTGGCAACATCTGAGAAGATACTCATAGCTAACACAGCAAAAACAGCACTGGAGAAAGACAGTCAATTCATTCAAGAGAACATACACATGTACCGCTTCCAGTAACAACTCTTCTTCCTCGGCGCTCTTTACATGGACTAGTGGGCTGTAAAGTAACTTTTAATGTGAATATCCCATCTGTATAAAGTGAGGTGAAATGATGGACAATGTGGCCTACTATATTTATATCTATGTTATAGTCAAATTCTCAACCTCTAAAGCAGTACACGTAACAATTTAAAAACCGTACACTGCTTTTGGGAAGCCCCACTGAAAGCACGTTTCCTTCACATACACTACAGTGCAGAGTTTGCTTCCAAAGGGATGGAATTAGCTTGTTTTAGAGTCTCTGAACTTTTTTTACCATAAAGAGAGAGCATCATTATGAACACAGTCTTAGGCTTCTGCCCAAGGTTTTAAATGCTTTGCTTTGCTCGAGAGTCACAGTCTTTCTCTGGACCAACCTTCACACCAGCTATCAACAGGACGACAATGGCACAGTCTTTCTGCTGGTGTTTTTTTTCTTAGTAGACCAGTTTATGATGTCATATCTTACACTATTAGTAACACCTAGATCTTCAAGTGAAATTCTAACAAACAAAACCATACATGACCCTATGTATGTAAAATGCAAACTGTATACTGGCCTACACATGCACATTTTCATATCATGTACACAAATGCAGAGAAAGGGTCTGCCTTATTAACATTTACTTCTGGCAAATTCTGTAGAGTTATCTAAATGTGAGGGGAAAAGAATTTTATTAGTTACCTTATATACTTCTGAATTTTTCTTTCATTCATTTACTCAAAAAAAAAAAATTTATCAGGGCACTACCTATATAGTAGGCACTATTCTAGCCAGTTGACAGGCAAAGATGCCTGCCCAGGATATTTAAATACTGGTGGAGGTGACAGATATTAAATAGTAAATATAATAAACCAGTAAACCATATGACACATGAGAAGTTGATAAATGCTATGCATAAAAAGAAAATTAGAGCAGGGTAATGAGTTATCCAAGTTTGGGGAGGAATATGTTGCAATTTTAAATGAAGTAGGCAGGGTAGGCACTACTGCAAGATGCGGTTTGAGCAAAACCAAAGGAAGCGGGAGTTAGACATGCTGCCATACGGACAAAGAGCATTCCAGACAGAGGGAAGAATAGTACAAAGGCTTTAAGGTGGGAACCTGCCTGGCACATGGAGGAAATAAAGTGATAACTGTGGCTGGAGCTGAGTGTACAAGGAGAAGGGAGCAGCAGAGCGGTCAGAGGGTGAACGGGGCCGATTGTGGAGGGCTGTGGAAGTCCGTGCACACACACTGGCTTTTACCCTGAGGGAAAGGGGCTAAAGGGCTGTGGTCAGACGAGTGACTTGATCCAATTTGCAAGAACTAAGTCAACTAAGTCTAACAATCTGCCTTTCCTGTTCGACAAGGTGGTTATGAAAATCAAAAAGAGATTTATTTAAAAGCACTGTTTGAAGTACTGGACAAACCCAAGATAATTAATAACACAACAAACATTTGGCAAATACTTGCAATTACAACCTGAATACTATCCATAAGATCAAATACAAATTCTTTTCTGAAAAAAAAGTGAAGGGATGTAGGCTGTGATTTCAAGTCATACAAACAAACAAACAAAATGAATTCTAAAGTAGCATAGTGAAGCATTAATAGCACTGTGCAAAGTTTTCATCTCTCTGAGGAGATTCACTGGATGTTTTAGGTACAGTTGCCAAGTGATTTTTTTCTTCATATTTTATTCCAACTATAACAAAAATACTCTTTTCACTGAAACCACTCCAAGCAGAAGGGCACTGATGGAAGGGATGGTGTTTCTAGACAAACACAGGACTTCTGTAGATAAAACCATTCAGCCAAAAACACTTGAGGCACTGTCAAGAAATAATCTGCTGGTTTTAAAAACCTTAATACAATTTCTAACAATACCTACAACCTTCTTCATTTTAGTTGTCTTTGAGAGAATTTTAGTCTAAATTTCAAAGGTACCTCCCTGTTTCAATTTTGGTCACCGGCATTTATTGATTTCAAAATCCGAAAAGGTAGATAAAAAGAGTGTCATTTGTGGTACTTATGAGTGTTTTAGGTGCATAAAACAAGGAATATTAAAAAAATAAACTATGCTTTCAAGTATTTTACAAGGATATTTTCCAAAAGTTATCACCATTTAGCTAAAACCAAGAAGTCGATGAAGAATAAAACAAACATGGCTTAGAATTAAAATTGGTTTTTCCTTGTATATTTTTAAGGCTCCTTCTATTTCAGCAGGAGGAAAAATGGAAGGAGGTACATGATCGTCAGGTTTGCCCTTGAGACACACAGGGCCAAAAGACAGTCCTTGAAAGTCCTTAGAACTTATTAGACCATACTGTCTCTTTTAAATCATAATAAAATAATGCAAGGTGTGCACTAGAACATGCTGGCAGTTTCTCCATTCTTCATCCTAAACTAGGCAACCTGAGCACTTTAAGGTAAAATAAGCAGCAACATTTTAACCTTACAGGTTCCAGCAAGAAAAGGGGACCAAAGGAAAGGATGAATGTAACAAAGCGGCAGCCTCAGGACACTGAGGAGGCTTACCATTCTCTCCTTCTTAGTAGGCAGGCCACACAGGAATGTTTTCACTATTACCAGAGGCAAATCAAGTTAACTGAAGTCTGTGACACTTGGCTTCAGACACAAGCTTACAAGCAGGACTACTTGAGCTGTGAATATAATGGTTCCTGTGGTAAAACAGGTTAAAATAATCTTAGTCCTTTCTGTATCCCACTCATATATTCTAGAATAGTATAAATGGTTAACATGCATTCCTTTTGATTTTTTAAAGGATTATTTAAAAGTCATGGGGCTAGACTACTGCAGAGAAAGACTCAGAATATAACAGGTCAAGCTTTAGATTTCTCTGTGAGGAAAGAGTGTCTTGATCAAAAAGCTTCATCACCAAACAAAGACTATTTTAGCAAGGACTGAAAACCAAAATAAAGAGCAAAGGTTATAGACTATAGGACTTAAAAATCAAAAGGGGAGAATTTCCTCAGGTTACTGACACACCTCTGATTATATATTATTTTTTGACGAATAAGTTTAACTACCATAAAATCGCCTGCCTATCAACCAATGGTGTATAAGAGGAGGAAAGAAATTATTTTTTTCCACTATTTTCAGAAGCCCAAACTAGGATTATAAAGTTGGGTGTTAAAAGTTAAGAAAGTTCGCCTATTGCTTATGACATGGGTAGGCAGCAAATATAAAAGGCCAGAGAGCAAATCTGTCAGCCTTTGCAGGCTTATTGGCTTATGCTGCAACTACTCAACTCAGCTATTGAAGTGCACATATAGCCACACGGACAGTATGTAAGCAGTGGATTCGGCTGTGCACCAATGAAAGCTTATTTACAAAGACACTAGTATTTTGCTAACCACTGACTGAAAGCAATATACTTATTCTTTTTATTTTGCCCAGTAAAAGCAATAGGGAAAATATCATTGCTAACTAAACCTATCTTTTCATTGATCTAAGAGATTATTTATATGGTCTTCGCTCTCTATGTCCCAAGAACTGTGCCTGGCAACAGGCATTCAATAAACATTTGCTGAATGAATGGATAGACAATATGAAATCAGAGACAGGTAAGAAGATAGAGAAGTTTTAAGCAAAAGAAAAACAGAGCTCTTAGAACGTTCTTTAATGACAAATGCATAGCAAAGGACAAAGTATACCTGTAGCTCCTTTATTGAGGTAAAAGTGAAATGAATGCATGTGTACAGTGAAGGATGTTAAGTAAAATGAATAAAGAGCACCAGAAGAAAAGGGGGCAGGAATTCTTTAATATTCTATTGTTTCCAGCTATATTTTTTTAGTCAAATATTCTTGTAAACAGGATGAGACCTATAAAATGTGCCCTCCTTTGCTTTTCTCTTTTGAGTTTGGTTACGGAAATATTGTAAAGGTTCAGGGTACAGGGGGCTTGTTTGGAAAAGCAGGACCAGCCACTGCAATCACATTCAACTAAAAGCCTCCTACACCTCTGGACAAAATGTGAAGGAACTCTGGGCATATGAGCAGACCTCAAGGGAAGGGCACCAGGATTAAACCTGCCAAAAAAAGGCTGCTTTGTCATTTGTTATGGTCACAGGATGTTGTGACAGGGTTAAAGGCAGTGGAAAAGAAGAATGCTTCCATAACTTTTCTCTCTTGCTGAAGGCAGTGATGAAAAGCAGCTATATATATCAATGGGTGACAGCAAATGTGAGCCACTCCTTCTCTACTGGGAGGCAAGATATAAGAATCCCAAAAGGAGAATACACGGAGGCTTGCCTATGCTGAAAAAAGTTCATAATCTAACATTTTGCTGACCTCATTTTGTAGTCATTGAACAAAATTCCATGGAACTTGGACAAAAATGCAAAGTCAAATCATTCACAGAGATTATATCAATTGGATTGTTGATGGCAGCAATTTAGTCTCAGTTTTCAAGGATTGATTTTTTTTTAAAGAAGTCATTATTTCCTATCAGTTGAGACAATTAAGTAAAACAATTGTATTCTAAAACCCAGACAAGAAAGCTAGACTCATTATTTCATAATTGTCTCACATATGCTCACTCAACACAAGGATCTTGTCTCATTTTTTACATTATTTCCAGAGAATATGGGTCCGTGCACCCGGTAGGTTCTCAGTAAATGCATGATGATAAATGGTTTCCTGGCAAGAAGTTACATCTGTTACAATGTTTTTCTAGTCTTATATTTTTATGAAATGTTCACATGATTTCTCCCTTCTCCGTGGGTATTTTAAATCTAAACTGCTTCTGCTGCTATAGCTCGCTGTGGGGATGGTCTTGAGGAACGACTGCATACCAGGTGACTGCTGCTTGGCATACTAGCACGAGAGCCTTCTAGTGTTTCCGTTTGCAAAAGCTGCTGGAATACCATATACCAGAAATGGATTTTACAAAGGGGCTTGATTAGATAATAAATGCACAGTTCTAAGGCCAAGCAAATTTCCAAATTAAGGCATCGACAAGCGTATACCTTCACTCTAGAAAGGCCTATCATTTCCAGGGTTTCTCTGTCACATGGGAAAGCACATGGTGGCGTCTGCTGGCCCTTTGCTCCTGGGTTTCACTGCTTTCAGTTCCTGATTCTAGTGGCCTCCGCTTTGAGCTCTGTCTCCAAGCATCTGAACTCTCTGTACCAGCTCTCTCAGCATCTCCAAGCATCTCGTTTGAACTTTCTCCAAAACATTCTCCTTTTAAAGGACTCCAGTAAGCTAATTAAGATCTACCTTGAATGGGTGGGGTCATACCTCCACAGAAATAGTCTAATCAAAAGGTCGCACCCAAACAACATGTCTGTCCCCACAAGACCAGATTAGGATGAAGAATACATGGCTTTTCTGGGGTACATAAAGTTTCAAACCAGCACAGACGGCTATGAGTGAGAGTCCAAAGAAAGACCTGGTTGATATATCTGTCAAATATATGTAGGACCAAGTGTTTGTTAAGTGCAAACAAGGTGAATAAATATAATTCCAGGGGATTATGAAATGTTTATTATTTTTTTAATGTTATTTGAACCAAAACCATAAATTCACCGAATTTTAGAGATAGTAAGAATATCAATGATCAGCTAGTGCATCCTATTTATTTTAACTAATGAAAGAAATGAGGCCCGGAAAGGTTTAGTCACTTGCTCAAGGCCACATTTCTTCTAAGTGGTAAAACCAGTTCAGAACAACACTTTCCTTCTCCCAATCATAAACCCTTCTCTACCCCACTGTCATTAATGATACTTGGATTTCAAAAAATTTAAACTGAATTCACACATACTGCATGAGATTTTGCCAAAAAGGTTATTTGGCAGACAGACAGCTAAGGTGATAACATCATGAATCTCATTTTCTGTTTGGTTAGTACTATACCTGGGAATGAGACAAATGGTTTACTTTGTGACTGAGAAAATTCTGAGGTCTTTTATTGTAACAACTTTCACAACATCCAAGACTTATGATAAAAAACCTGCTACTAACATCCACCGCTCCACTGCTAACTCTACCATCAACAACTAGAGTGAAAAAACAACCAGAGTGATTCGATAAGGACTGTTGTTTAGTTTTATCCAATGTACCTATTCTAGTTCTGAGATTCTCTACTGATTACGTAGGAAACAACAGATGAGAGGTCCATAGTGTTATAGAACTACAGAGTCATGCTCAGATTATGAGAGAAGTAAAAGAATAAGCAAATGTACAATTCAGGGTGTAGCAACAAAAGCCAACTTAATTAAAAAGCAAGAAGAGGGGACAGACTCTATCTTTAGTCAATTTGTTTTCTCTGATAAATATCTAAAATAAATGAAATTATACCTGTGAGAGAGGGTTTAGATCAAAATCTATTATTTTAAATTCCTATAAAGTATGGGACCTGGAATCTTATTTAATACACACTGCTTATCACTTAAAAGAGTGTTGTGCATTTGGCAAAATCTGAAAACTGCATTTCAAGTCAATTTGTGACTTTATGGATTCAAGCCATATAGTCTCATAGAGCAGATACTCTTTTTTTTTTTAAAAAAAAAGTAAGTGAGCTGAAATGCATGTAACATAAAATTAATCTTTTTAAAGCGAACAATTCAATTGCTTTTAGTACACTCACAAAGTTATGCAACCACCACCTCTACCCAGTATAAAAACCAAAATATTTATCCAAAATAAATATTGCTCTGAAATAAAATCCCACATCCAATAGGCCGTTTCTCCTCATTCCCCTCCCCAGTCTCTGGCAGCCACCAATCTGCACCCAGACACTCCTCTATGTTGATTATACGTATTTGTTTGACTGTGTGTTGGTTTTTGTGCTGAGTTCTACCAAACATACAGGACACAAGAGCCAGGATCATGCTTTTCTGGCAGAACACCCATGACATACTCAGTAAATAGCCGTGTCTTAATTTGCCTATTATGGGTCCTATATTTTTAATCTTGGAGAGAGAATGTTCTCCTTTTCTTACTCCTCTCTCTGTCGATCAACTCTGGCATATCCATGCCATTTTCCTTCACGGCATATAAGCACATTTTTAGAAAGAGCAGATAAATAAATCATTTAATTATAACAACAACTCTGAATTTTCTACATATATGAATAATTCATTTTGTAAACTGTCTATGGCAACTGTATAATCCTAGTGTTACTTTATAGAACTGTGGGATTTTAAAATTTAGAAGTAGAACTTTATAGGAAATTGAGAAATTACTGAGTCCAATCCCCTTAGACTTTGGGAGAAGAAACTGAGGCCTCGAGAAATGAAATGACTGGTCCAGGGCCACCACGGATTGAATGACTAACCATGAGTGAGACTGGGCTCAACTGAGGCTTCTGATGCTTTTGGCACCCACCAAGCTTCCTGAAGCTCAATCATCTTGGTATCTACTACCAGGTGTGCCAAGTAGACACATATTTTAATATCGATCTCTGAAAAACGTGATCAGGACAGTAAATCTAATACTATAACACATTATACTATAACACATTATAGTATATCTAATACTATAACAAACAAATGTCAAAAGATTATTTATAGTACACCTTCTGCTTTTAGGATAATAGTAGCATCCTTTTAAACACTGAAGATTGGATTCTGGTAAATGATACCATATTTCCTCATCAATTTAAATCATGTTACAGATTTTTAATATCTGGTCCAATCAAAGTAAAAGTTGCTTCCGATAATTTACTTTTAAGATTTTCAATTTCTTAGCCTCTTAGTCAAGCAGTCCCGTTAATCTTCCTTTAACACCTAAAAGCATCAGAAGGTTTCTTATCTAAAGATACTCTTCCAATGAATATTTTTGGAAAGCAAAGTCTTTCAATAACTTAGAGCAGTACTCATTCACCCTGTACAGTGAATTTTCTATATCATCCATTTTTACAACAGGGTATTACTTATGTTATGCAAAATAAAACCTTATTAGAGATGGAATTCAAAGCTATTTAAAAATAAGTCCTGTAACACATCCTGTTACTACTTTCTTACACTGTGGTGGATAATTGAGAGCTGAATGAATAACTGACAGTTGGCCCTAAATAATGAGGATGATGATGATCAAGCAGGCCTCGCTGGCACCTACTGTTGAGACAACTGACTGTGTCGCACACTGCCCATCTTCTCACCCCAGATAGAATAATATTTCACATCTTCATAACCACTTCGTCCCCTAGCACTTGACTGCTCTGAAGCAGGCTGTGATGCTGGAGTGACTTAGGAACAAGGACACTGTGAATAATGCTTAGGCTTAGCAAAAGCACCCTAGGAAACCTAACGCCCACACTGTGGGGAAATCTGCTTATCACAGACCAGGGATCCCTTTGATTTGCTACCAGGCTGCTCAAAAGCTCAGAAAACCAGCATTTCTAAAAGTGCAGGATGTGCACTCTACCAGAGGGCAGAAAATGAAGACAACATAAAAACGCATGTCAAAGGGCAAATGCTTTGCTACAAAAATTTCACTTCATTCAATGTTTACTCTATTCCATCCCCTTACTAAACTTGTGATTGATACAAGCAAAGAAAATTTGAGTACCTAGTAAAAGGATAAGATACATGTAACTCTAGAGAGATTTCACTTACTTGAGAATTAGAATGAAACTGTAGCGATTGAAAAGTATTCTTTTAATGAATCTAGATTATTCAACAGATTGCATTAGACACACATTTATTAATATACTACATATAATATATACTAATATATAGAAGAAAATGTGGGATCTTGTTTTTAATCCTCACACTAAGCATTAATTGTGGTATGTTTTCCAGGTTCCCACTTGCTATTTAATTATGACTGTTCTCTAGGCTGTCTATTTTAATTAATGCAACCCAGTACCTTCGGATAGCTACAGTGAGAGCCTCTGGTGAGCTGGCACAAGGACAAATAACCTCCTGTCGTAGGCCTTTACTTTGGAAGACATTGAGAAATGCATCACAAGAAGAAATAGACCCTAGAGTGAAAAAATCAAAGACAGCTTCAGTCAGCTGAAGCAATGTGATTTATTAAAACATACCCCAGGATATAAAATATTTTTAAGCATAATATTTAAGTACAAATCGAGTTAGGCAACATAAAAATACTTCATTTAACACAATTTATCATTGCTGTTACAAGGAAAGATTATATAATTCCTATGTATTACTCAAAGATTAAAAAAAGTACTTTCTATAATTAAAACATTTTTACTAATTGATGAATTGAACTTTTTTTGTGAGTGCATTTTTTAATTAATTTTTAAATTTTTTTAAAAATACCAAAAAACACCAAACAAATGCAATCATTCTTAACTTATGATTGTTCCGTTCTACATATATAATCAGTAATTCACAATATCATCACATAGTTGCATGATGGATTGAACTTTAATAATTTTTCTGAGACTTGTTCTACCCTTCCAACATGCACATTCTAAGAGATAAGTAAATCTAAATTTAACTATATGAAGAAAAATTTCCTCTACGTTAACTTGAAAAACAAGATCCAGGTATAATTAATATCAGCCAAACTACTTCTAAATACAGGTTTACCATGCTTTATTCAAAGCATATTGTTGTAAGAGTTATAGGTAAAAACAGTTTTGTGTTAAAATATAATTTATGGGGCGGGTCACGGTGGCTCAGCAGGCAGAGAGTTGTCGTCTGCCGTGCCAGAGACCTGGGTTCGATTCCCAGTGCCTGCCCATGCAAAAAATATATATATAATTTATGGAGTTATTTTACAAATGGAAGAATAACTATAAAACTAACACAAATTTATTTGTCTGAAAGTCTACTTTTGTGGATAGGCTTTAAGAAAGGTAATGTTGCTTTAATTTACAATTGTATGTGTTACACAATTTTCAAATGTGGTCAGAAATAAACATTCTTCATTCAATTTAAAACACTTTGCTTCAGCTTTAAGCTAGCTGGGTTTTTGCTTCCATTTACTGAATTATTTCTAAAGATACATTAGTAGTATTCTGTTGAACTGATAGTTGACTTTATCTGGGTATTTTGCTGCCATGGGATGTAATAACAAAATTCCATTTAAAATGACTAATTTTCTAATCAACAAAACTATTATAGATTATGAAATAAGTTTATATTTCTTGAGCACTTATTTTGTACCAAGGAACTATACACAGGGATTACTTCATATAATCCCCATAAAACACTATGATGTAGATCCCATTTTACAGAGGAGTAAACAGAGGATTAAAGAGTAATTAACCTTCTCTCTAGAATTAGAAAGTGGAAGGACTAGGGCTGTGTCTCCAAACTCTATGTTCTTACCCATTGTGCTATCGTGAATAATACTGTCTGATCATTCTTTGAAGACTTAATTTCTTAACTAAGGTAAAGAATAAAAAAAGAAAATGCAAAGCACAATGACACATAACCTGGAAAATGAGGACCACTACTACCTGCCTGTCTGTCTTCTAAGTTAACAATGTAAACAACACTTACAGGGATTTGCGCCATCAGCCACTATTAACATTCGGAGAGACGACAGATTGATATCTCTTTGATCTCTGTGTGCTACTAAGGCCCAGTGCATATCCCTTGATTTCACACAAGCCACTTTTGCTAAAAAGAAAAGTGAAAAAGTAGTAAGTTAACATTTGCTATTGTCAGATATCAAAAAAGAGGAGCTAACATGATTAGCAGGGGAAGGATAAATAACCTTACGTTGTATTCATTGCATACAATGGTGAGTGTCACCCCCAAACCCTCAGGAAACCCTCTGGACCAGCCGTGGAGTCTGAGCGCCTCTTACCTTTGTACTGGCAGACCTTCTGTATCCAGGAGAGTGGATTCACCTTCATTAAAGAGTAGGGGATGCTGATCACATGCATCATGTTCATGACACTCTGGAATCAGAATAAAATACACACACACAAGGATGTAAACACACGACTTCAAAATATTAACAGGAAAGACAAAGGTTTCACTGCCATAGTGGGATAAATATATCTCAACATGGCTCAAGTGGCAGGAGAAAATGGACACATGAAAGTCCATCTAGCTACTTCAGGTAAGAAATATGATGGGGGTTTTAAGAAACCACTGAGGTCCTGGGATGAATGCACAGCTGATATGCGTGAGGCTCAACATTATTAAAATGTGTATCTTAGTGTAATCCTTTAAAAGAATGTTAACATAAAGGTGACTTCTAGAAGGCTGTATAGTCCTCTCTGCCTCTGCCTCTTCTAAACTATCTCTGATGAATTAAAGAATTTTAATCCTTCTTTTATAAAATCTTAAGTTGAATGATCATTTTTTCAACTGCCTTTCACATTCCTAGAGCTTGACTCCTTTTGGTGCCTTATACTAAATTTTTATTTCAGAACATGCTTTAATTAAATGTTACACTGAGATGTCAAGGAATAGGGGGAAATTTGTCCGAATCCCCTCAGTCTTCCTATATAGCTTTGCTAACATAGATCAGGATTCCTAAAGCATTTCTTCCTTTAAATGGATATCCAAATAAAACTTTTTTTTAATGGTTATTATTACCCATCTGCTGCAGTTAGGACTTACTTGGGAATCATGTAATACATGCTACACTAATAGAGCAAGTAAGCTCTATGGACAACAAATGGTAAATATCACACAAAATCTTTTCTAGTTGGTTTTATAGTATATTAGTATTCTCGTATGTGAACAGAATTAAGAGTACTGGGGATGGAGGTAGAATGAGAAGACACAAGACAACTCTGGAGAGCCACTGATTCAATTCAGGAAGCTCTAAATTAAAATGAATAGAAAATGTATGCCTCCCCTACTAGGAGTAAGGTCTGCCAACAGACCTGAATGTACCTGGCTTCCCCAGCATAAGGCCCTGCTCACCTCTGATATTCTCTCCATTCCATGCCAGGGGAGGGTAAGAGCCTCTTTCAGACTGATGCCATACAAGACTGTATGTGCATTCTAGCCAAAGACCTTCCTTGCTCTCAAAGGTAACAGCAAAAAGAAACCCGAACTGTCAATTACTGTAGGCCATAGTTCAGAGTAACAGTAAGAAAACATTAAGAAAGCTTATGTAGCAACTTGAAACAACAACAACAAAGGAGCTACCTAAACAGAAGAGGTGATGATATTTACAAAGATCTTGAAAGAGAGATTGTCATGGGTAAGTGATGAGGCTATCACTGTGCTGTGTCATGAATAACTGTATAGCCATAAACTTGATGCATTTCTCCCAATGACAGTGACTCTAATAGCAATAACAAACAGTAGCGTTCTATTATTAAAGACACGATTACTGAAGCACAATTACCAAGCACATAGATGTATGAGGCACCTATTAAATGTTAGACCACATGAGCCTCAGACCAGCCATGTCAGATAGGTCTTATTCCCATTTCACAGATAGGAAAGTTGAGGTTCAGAGATATGAAGGTATTTTGATTCATTAATATGTCAATCAACAAATGTTTCCTGAGAATAGTGCTACATGACTTGCCTAATGTCATACAGCTATAAAGGGAGGGGTTGGGATCGAAGCCTAGTTTCTCTAATGCCAAAATCTGCATGCTTTCCACCATACCACTCAGGCTTGAACATCTGTAACTGTACTTCTATATTTCATTGTTTAATAATATTCAGATGAAAGAAATGAAGAAAGAAGCAAGCCAGTGCTGGTTTTGGAACTTCAAACATTTGGCATATTCTATGCTTACATCCTCTTATTCATATAAATTCTGGCTTATCAGGAACCAACAAATGTCATTTTCTGTATTTATGTCCCCATCACTCATGTAAAAATTACTAGAATTTTCTACTTTTGAAAAGATATGCTTAGGCATGAGAAACTATTAAGAAGAAAAATGGGCAAAAGAAAGTTACCACACATGACACAGAGGGATATTCTCAGCAGTTATGCTACTTTTGTTTTTTGAACATTAAACATACCTTAAATAAATAATAGGGTTATTTCTCTATTAAAATCACCTACAACATTGAGTTATCATCACTTATCAAGGGGTACAAACAATGAGTCTTACATTTCTCTTCAATGTATTCTGAATCTTCATCTTCAAGAAGGTATGTGTTATTTTTTCTTCTATAGTATAAGGGAGTAGGAAATTCCCTAAACAATCATAAACACTGACTCATAGAAAGAAAAAAAACAATAAGCACATATCGTGGCCAAATCAGATGTAAGGGAAAATGAGCCAAACACAAACAAGAAGGAGATAACATTACTATAAAATCATACTGCCAAAAGTGGGGAAAGAAACTGAATTATACCTGAGCCTAAGAAAAAGACTGCTCTCAGCAAGTGTACCGTCAACATCTGACCTCAATGACTCAAGCAAGCAGCTGTTGAAAAGGAGGTTTACTAGGTTTACTGTGCTACCATAAAGAACATTAGTTAATATGAGACATCTAAACAATGGTCATTTTTTTTCTTTAAAATATGGCAGAGAGGGGATTATCTAAACTGATTCATATACAAGTAATTCTAAGAATATTGAACACATTCATATATAAGTATGTATACAAGTTGGGGTAAGGAGAAGTTAAGAACGAAGTTATACTTACTGTCAGAATTCCGTGCCAGAGGCCAACGTCTTTCTTGAAATCCAATACATTCACAATTGTTTCAGCTGTGTAATAAAAATGTTGAAAAGATTTTTCTTAATAAGGGTCAAAACAGACCAAAGGGCAAAGAAAATCCAGCATAATATCAGAGGATTATAATGGATCTTAGAAAATATCACTTTACCCTACCTTTGTAGAAACTCTGCAGCTTCCAATTAGACCCATTTAAAAAATGCCAGTTAGTCTTCTCAAAATTGTTTCTACATGAATATTTTGCCATGTAAGAAGCCAAAGCTCTTTTTACTGTATCACTTAAGAAAAATACTTTTTCTTTCTTTTTATATATTTATCCCCCTCCCCACTTATTTTTAAAATTTTTTACATATCTCTCATGTATGTCTCCCAAGTAAGAGAAACAGAGCTTGAATCTAACATGCCCTGTATTTGTAGAAGGAAAATCAGTTTTCAGCAATGCACTGGTCTATACTATACAATTAGAAGTCTTTAAAAGTGGTGTTGGGATAACAAAGGTGGCAAAGGGAATTTATAAGGACTGGGATGGAATAGTATTGAGTATTCAAGGATTGTGGAGAGGAAAAGGGAAAAAATAAATTCTAAAAAGGGGAGGAACAAGAAAAAGGGTGCATTCAATTGGGTGTATTCATTCCAAGCTAAAAATATGAAAAACATAGATGGACTTTGAAGACATGTTGAGTAAAATAATCCAGACCCTACAGGACAAACATTCTATGTTTTCACTGATTTGAAATAATCAGAATATGCAAACTCATGGAGTCAGGCTCTAGAAAACTTAGTTTACTAGGGGATGAATGAGGAATAGGGAATGGGAAGTTAAGGCTTAAAATGTACAGGGTTCCTATTTGGAGTGATGGAAATGTTTTGGTAATGAATGGTGGTGAAGGTAGCACATAGTGTGAATGCAATTAATGGTGATGAAATATATCTTTGAATGTGATTAAAGGGGAAATGTTAGACTGTACATATGGTAACAGAATAAAAATAAAAAAATAAAAATCCATGGAACTACAGTATCCAGTGAGTCCTAAGTTAAACCATGGAATACAGTTAACTGAACAATTATAAAAATGTGCTTTCATAGTTGTTAAATGTTCCACACCAATGCAAGGTGTTATTAGGGTAGTTTATGGAAATCCTGTATGTTATGCATGATTGTTCTATAAACTCTTAACTTATCTAATAAAGAAAAAAGAATTGGCTGAAAACAATTACTATCACAGAACATGGAAACAGAGCTAGAGATACAACCAATAACCATACAAAATTTCTTTTGAAGTCATTCTTGTTGACTAAGGTTAACCAAGGCCAGCTGTCCATATATATCCTGAAATGATGCTGTTACTGAACTCTCTAGGCATTTATCAGTGCCACTTCTCCTATTCTTACTTGTTCATTCTTACTAAACCCAAGGTTTAGTATCATAACCCTTACTTTGCTTTTCAAAGATTAAAATACAGATGGTGGACAAGAAGAGGGACTTCGAAAAACAAATACCCTCAAAAAAAATTCACATATTCCATTTAATAAAAAGTTTTTTAAGGTAAAGAAATGAGGCATGAACAAATATAATTCCTCCCTAACCCCCATAGAGGCAGCAGCCCTGGTCTTTCAAGAAATTAGGACAAGGAATCCAAGTCATGAAGCCTTAAAAAAGGGTTTGAGTAAAAGTTGAAAACACTGACAAATAGGACGATCATGATTAAAGGCAAGGCTGGCATCTCTGTGTGTGAAAACATCTGGGAAACTAGCCCAGGGACCAAACATTAGTAGAACATTTCCCTAAGACAAACATATTATTTTTTTTTTAAAGGGAGATTATCAGACACACGGTGGGAGAAAGAAAGAGGATAAGGATGAGTAGAAAACAGAAATCCAACTGTTCCATTCTAATGTGGAATGACACCACCACAGAGATTTCCAAGATAAGAATTTGGTCACAGAGGTTTCAAGCCAGAAGTAGCTGAAGTTATTTGTCTGAACCTTCATTTTATGTGCCCAAGTCAGTGCTACTACCATATTACTACCTAGGCACTCATGTCTCTGCCTCCCATTATCATCCTATTCAGGAAAAAGAAAATACATCAGTGAAAACCAATTCTTCTCTACCGTGATAGGTCACCACCTGGGGAGCTCATGAAACCTACCCTCAGATTCTAACTCAGTGGGATGGGGCTGAAGCATGGGTGTTTTTTGTTTTTTAAGCTGCCAAAGAGATTCTAATGGGCAGTCAGGATTGAACACACATGGTATTAACTAAAAAATCTGACAAGTTATCATTTAATTGAGCTAAGCACACACTTCATACTTCCACTGTTACTACCAGAAACAACAGTCTCCCACTAACACACCCCTAGTCAATGTGACATTTCCCAGAACCAGGGTCACAGGGAGTCTCAACCTTGCAGGAATGCAACCTGGCACTGCCACAAGGTAAAGGGAATATGTCCATACCTTCTGTGTAGCCACATGCCTGTGTGAGGGCTTGGCAGTGCGTTAGCAGTGCAATTCTTGTCACGGTCACTCCTAGTACGCTTCCATCCTTACATGTTTTATACTAAAATGAGACAGAAAATATATGGAAAAATGGTAGTAAGAGGCAATAAAGTACTAGGTACATATCTATAGATTTTCTTTGGTTATTTAAGATGCTTTGAGTTTCTTAATTACAGAGTTTTTGTAACCACCATAAATGCATCTTAGTCAATTATCAGAGTACCCATTGTGGTACAATGGAAGCACCACACTGGACTTACCTCAATATAAGCAGTGTCATTATTTGCATCCTTAATGTGTGGAAACCAGTCTCGAGGAGGTTTAGAGAGATGTTTAGACTCTGTGACAAACCATAATAGCTTTGGCCAACCTTGGAAATAAATGACAAATTCCTTTTAAGTAAGCATTATCTAGAAAACATACACACACACACACACGCAAACATCTTCCTTTTTAAAGCCTTGAGAAAGAATTTACTTCTCTCCATTTATAGGGCACATTTTCAAACAACACTGACAGCTACCCTGAATCCTTGGTGTTTATCCATATTTCATCAAATCTAAGACATCATCATCAAGAAGGGCATCATAAACCACTGCCAGTTGAATTATGTCACATCATCGATTTTAAGACCTGTCCTGATTTCAGAGATGTTAAAAGGTGAAAAAAATATGTGTCTTGGAATTGATGCAATACAGTATATTCTCTCGAAAATGAAGAGCTGGGCATTCTGACACAGGCCAGGAGAAGTAAGCTAGCTCTCAAGAGCAGTTTGCCTTACCCTTAAACTGTGGTATCTCTCCAGTGGGGCTTTTGGGTAGTCCTTTGTGGCAAGCATCACTAGTCAAGGCTACAGTAACTCCACAGCTTCCAAGCAAGAAACCTATTTGTTGGCTTCCTGCATCCTGAGAGAAGACAACAAATAGACATAGTTAGGAAACTAAGTTTATGGATCCACTCACGGCAAAAACACAACCTAACCATTAGTTCATAGACAGGTGGGTTAACCTCTATAAGCCCTTTTCTCCTAAACAGCTAGGCATTCAGGGCTTGAACTTTGGAGTGTGCAGAACTGGGATCCTAGTCTGCCACTTGCTAGCTGTGTGACTCTGTCCAGTTTACTTAGCTTGCCTGGCCTCAGTTTCCTCAAAGAATGCTCTCTCATAGGTTTGCTGCAAGGGATAAATTTGAAGAGTGCATGTAAGCTGCTTAGCACAGTGGCTGGCACTTAATAAACCTCATTAGAAGGTTGCTATTATACTTACCTCTAGTTCTAAAGGCAACAGTTGTAAATATGACAAATAATTATTGCAGAGAACAAGAAGGTTCCAAGAAAAATGTCTTCATACTTAACATAGCAATATCAGGTACACAATATTTAAATATTCAAAGCAGAGACATGTAATGGAATATTCATCCCATCTGACATAGATATACTAGATATAAGCAATTTTCAACCAGAGAAATAAAGACCTGGGTTACTTTTTTTTTTTGCATGGGCAGGCACTGGGAGTCGAACCCGGGTCTCCAGCATGGCAGGCAAGGACTCTGCCTTCTGAGCTGCCATGGCTGCCCGAGAACTGAGTTACTTTTTCCTTACCCTGAGGCTGTACATCATGACTCCCTGAAATAACCGACACATATTGAAACTGGCCACTACTATTAGATATCAACTTTAGTGACATGTAAAGTACAGGGTGCCTCCAAATTACTAATATTTGACAATGAAATATCACATCTGAACAGAAGCTCCAGGATAGGGAGGGACTACAACCACAGGAACTATCCGTCCCTGGGCTGCCTTTGCCATGGTGAGTTCTATTTCTGTGTTCAACTGCCCTAAACTTTTGTCTCATAGGAAGATAGACAAGTAGTCTGGTCAGTTCTGGTGCACAGACAGGAAAGTTCCCCATTTCAGGGCTGCTCTCATGGTACTTTTCCTACAAGCAACACTTACCAAGGAAAGCTATAATCATGATAAATTAATGGGAAAATTCGTTTCTTTAATGCAAATTTGAACATCATATTACCAAATACTGTAGCACCAAATATTGTGACTATGCAAAGGTGAGGAGATGGAGGTTCTTTAAAAGGCAAGAACTTTTGCAGTAGAAGGGAGTATTTTATAAGCACATATTTGTTGGGCTGAGTCAGAAGGCAAGCACTGTAATTGACTACAACAAGACCTTGGAATGATTTCAGGCCAGAGTTATTCATAGCTGTACTTTCAGTAAACTTCTTGTTTTGCTAAGAACAATGTAAATTGTCCAAAAACAGCACACCAGTCCAATGGGATTGTTCATGTTCTGCCAGAGAAAGCACCACATGATTAAATCATTGTGACCTGGCTCAATGGGTTGAAGGTGTTTGCAGAAGAGGCCAAAGCTCCCCAGTTTTCATAAATGCCAAAAATTGGCTGCAACCTCTGATCATAATCCTCTCAAGGAAGAGCCCTGCCATTCACTGAAGACTGCCTTTTCATAATCTGTACATGATTCAATTCATAAATGATAGAATCACATATCCAAAAAGCCACTTGAAATTTAAAAGAAGAAAATATTAAGAGAAGAAAATAACAAAAATTAAAAAAAAACAAAACAAAATTAAAAGAAGAGATCAGAAAGAATATGGGAAAGAGAATAATTGCAAATACTGTATGATGCTGTAATTTAGCATGAAATGGAGACTTTGTATCTACTTCCCCAGCCTGGAATAAGCATCTCACCCTTTTAACCCAGAAAATTCTTACTCAGCTGTGGTGGTTTGAAACTGTATTACCCCAGAAAACATGTTCTTAAAGTTACTCCATAACCGTGGGTGTGAACCCATTGTAGGAAGGACTATTGATAAGGTTATTATTTCAGTTAAGGTGTGACCTACTTCATTTAGGATAAACTTCATTTATGAAGTCCTTTATAAATGGGATGAATACAGAGAGTGAAAGCCACAGAAAAAGAAAGTGAAATGAACAAAACCTGGAAGGGAGAGACCAAGCAGGTGCTGCCATGTGCCTTGCCATGAGACAGAGGAGCCAAGGCTCACCAGCAGTCAGTCTTCAGGAAGAAAGCAATGCCTTGATGATGCCTTGATTTGCACCTTTTCTCAGCCTCAAATTATTAGCTAGTAAATTCCTACTGTTTAAGCTATCCCACTTCATGGAATTTACTTGAGCAGCCTAGAAAACTAATACATCATCCTGCAGAGCTCCAGTCATAATTGACAGCGTTTCAAAAAGAATCTGCCTACCTTTATGCTCTTCACCTGGCCTAGATTAGACTCCCCAGTGATGTGATCTGAGAGCATCTGATGTCTCCATAGTACTTAATGCATTTGTAATTAAATGCATAACAAACTGTTGAACCCAGTGCCCTGCACAGAGCCTTATAAACACAGACATTTTCAACAATAATGGCTGAATGAATGAATGAAACCCTAAGCCTTCTGGTATCCAAAGCAAAGGAAAATCTGTAATTTTTCATGGATTTCACCTGTCCACTAAAAGTAATCCTTCAGAGGAGAATGTCCGGCTATGCCCCTACTCTAGCTGCAATGGCTTTCTTGGATCCATTTCAAGATTGGTTAGAGAAGGGTTAAAATTGCCCAGCTTGATACGAAGCATACTCAGGAAAACAGCTATTCCTATTCTGGAAGAATGCAAATAAATCTTCTGAGTATGCACATTCTGATTTTAAAAATCATTTAATATATGCTCTTTTCTTAAGAATAAGCATATTTCTGGCTTGTAGGTTTTTCCTACCTTGGTAGTTTAACCTAGGAAGGGCAGTTGCAAGCACCCACACTCTGTACACAGGTAGAAGCACGTGAATAATTAGTGCTAATTCTTCCTTTGCTGTCAAGGAATGTTAATAATTAATTCCTCTATCATAAAATCTCTTTAATGATTCATTTTTGCTTCTTAAGAAAAGCTACATCATCATTGAGTTCAAACCTTTCACTCATTTTCAATCTTTCTTCAATATATAAAGAATTGGTAAATACATATATCGGTAAGGAAAATATCTCCTTACATGAAGCCACTCTGTAACTAGCTTCTCCAGCAGTCATTTTATGTAGGCCAGTACAGATATATCATTAGACATCATTTATTCCACTTCTGTCCAAGTCTCTCAGTCAGAATGCATCAATTACATTCATAAGAGGGATTCTCTCCCTGACAAATGTAAAGTAAGTTCCTGAAAACTCATCTCTCATAAACTCATTTTGGATTTGTGACTCTAGCCAGTTTCTCTAATTTTATTCCTCACCTATCCAAACTGCTGACTTGGTGGTTTTTTGTTCCAAGGAGGTGGTGTAACACAAGTAAATACTGCAATGGAAAGATGGATTTTAAATGCATTACTCTGCAGAACCAAAACAAAATAAAGGAAAGCCTAATGATAAATTTAAAGATTATGATAATGTAACCAAGCTAGCTCAAGAAAATGTGACACAAGAAGATTTTACTTATCAACACAAAACTGAAACTTGTCAATTTATTGTATTTCTGGTCATTAATTTAACTATTTTATTTATAA
Organism: Tamandua tetradactyla; assembly: GCF_023851605.1. Classification (NCBI taxonomy): domain Eukaryota; kingdom Metazoa; phylum Chordata; class Mammalia; order Pilosa; family Myrmecophagidae; genus Tamandua; species Tamandua tetradactyla. Next base: position 206,840,294 of record NC_135327.1, read on the forward strand.
CAGATATTTTCAAGCACACACAAAGATACAGAGGAGAGCAGAAAGAAAGCACATGCACTCATCATTCAGCTTCAACTATCATCATTTGGCCAGTCTGGTTTCGTCTAACACCTCCAAAACATACATACATCATACTATATACACATGCATACATGCACACACACAATCTAGAGTACTTTTTTTTTGTAGCTGTATGGCGGGGGTCACATTTCATTCTTTTTCCATGTGAGTACTCCCTTATTGCAGCACCATTTTTTTTCTCGTTTGTTTTTGGGGAAATGCATGGGCCAGGAATCGAACCTGGGTCTCCCACAGGGCAGGTGAGAATTCTACCATTGAACTACCCTTGCACTCCCCAGTCTAGAGTATTTTAAAGCTAACTGTAGACATCAGTCATATCTCTGTCTGTACATACTTCAGATGGATGAAGTTTTACCTTTTACAAAACTGTGAAGTAGCCTCTCCTTTTTTCTAGTGCTGCCCCTCAGCATCCCATTTCCCCTTTCTTCTCTCTACTTCTAGTACCCAAAGTTTCCATGCTTACCACCAATCTCCTGTCAAAAATGAGCTCCTGAGGAAAAGATATGATTGTTCACATAAAGATGACATTAAGGATATTTCTTCATGAGAATTTCATTTAATAGGATATAAAGCTCTTATTAAAACAAACGAATTATATCTGTAGAATTCTAGGGAAACAAAAAATAATTTCATAGTTGTAGGAGAGACCTTTTACCTGAATGTATGCCACTTGAGTGGCAGCGACTCCATCTGTGCCAGAAATATTCTGGATTAGAGGGAGGGAACTTTAGCCTCCTTCCTTCAGAATTCTATGGGTCTACTGCAACAAATAGAAGAGGTCACTGAATAGAAACCTTCTCCACTATACACATGACTGTGATCTCCTGTCTTTTTGCAGCCTGTGAGGTGAAAGACCTACAGAATAGGTGTTCTTCATTGGCTTCCCAGCATCCTCACTTTCTGTGCAGGTTAATTGTGTGGCAACTTGGTTAGGCTATTCCAGTTATATGGTCAAACACTAGCCTAAATGTTGCAGTGAAGGTATTTGTGTGTATGTGTGTACGTGATGGTATTTTATAGATGTGATTAGCATTTACAACCAGTTGACTTCAAGTGAAGGAAATTACTCTTGAAATGTGATTGGGCCTCATCCAATCAGTTCAAGACCTTTAGAACAAAACAATGAGGTTTCCTGGAGAAAAAGAAATTCTGCCTTAAGGCTGCAACATTAGCTCCTGCTGGAACTTCCAGCTGGCTGACGTGCCCTGCAGATTTCGGACTTGACAGCCCTTACAATCTCATGAGCCAATTTCTTAAAATAAAACTCTTAAAAAAGATACACATGCACATCCTGTTGGTTCTGTTTCTCTGGAGAACCCTGACAGATAAAATGCCCATGCCATGCATACCAGTAATCAAAGAATTAACAAAGCACAAGGAAAAGCCCTGGCCATTCTGTGACGACTTTCTTACACGTCGTCCCACTGCTGTTAGAAGTATGTCCGCTGCACTAAGACCAAGCAAAGAGCTCCTTCTGAGACTTTTCACAGAGCATTCTAGGTTCATGCTTCACTCTAATTTCTATGCTGCATAAATTTAAGCCAGATGAAGTTCTCCTCAGTGAGCTTGGGGATTTCTTTAGCAAATAGGATTGTTTGATTCTAATCTGACAGAATAAAGTATACTCAAATGGCGAAACACTTTCCTTTCCACTAATTATTACAGCTGTAATTTAACATTTACACACAATTAGAAAGGTTTCGAAGGCATTTAAAAGTAACTGCTTACATCTTTACCACAATCCCAAAATACTTAATTTCATGAGTTCAAAGCATTAAAAAAATGTGTTAAAATAAAACATTTCATGGCCCCAAGTTGAAAATTTTACAATTCTATATCAGATACTTGAAAGTATGCCTCCACATTTTTGGGTAACAGTAGGACACCTCTGCCAATCAGAAAGTGGCACAGATATACTCTTCAGGAAAATTAATTCTTGATCCCGCCCTCCTTTTCTTCTTCATTTAAACGAATTTTCAATGAGAACTGGTCCTGTTTTGGAAGCACTAGGCTATAACCTCAAAATAGACAAATCTAAATTATACATGTGATGAGAAAAAGAGAACTGTTAAACATTTTATGATTATTTCAAATAACAATAAATATTTTTGCGAAGAGTTACTGAAGCACTGGCTTAGATCTAGTCTCCATGAGCTTATTAGCTTTTAAGTTCTTACAAATAATCATTTTGATATTATTGTTCAGAGAATACAGGAGGAAGTTGAACACTGAATAAATTTAGATAGACTGTTTCTAGAGAGCCTCTACTAATTGAATTAAATATAAATGAAAGAGGAACATCACATTCTCTTTTATTAGATTTTAAGTTGGGAGTTAACTGGCATTGAACCATTATTTAGGAGAGCACAGCTATCATGTTTTGTCAACATGATAATTTTTATCAATTTATGATTAATCCCTAAATTCTTCCAAAGTTTCTTCTCATTTGTGAAGATTACAGGACTCAGGGAGTAGGGAGGACCTTAACGGATGTCTAATCCACATGCAGAGTGCTAGCAGCAAACACGGGCAGAAATCATGGTTCTCATTCAAAGCAGCAGAGCATCGGGCAGAGCTCACACTGCCCTGAAGTCCTGTTTGAGGTGAGCCACAGGCTTCTCTTCTATGGTCACTTACAGCTCCTCTTGACATATGTCCACTGGACACGCTTGGGAAACCAAGTAGAAAATATCCTGGTTTTGTGTACAGGAAACTAAAATAGCAACCATTTCTCCCCTCCATTTTCAAAAAGAATCCAGTACCATTCCCCCTGCCATGAAATGTAAGTATACAACATGGAGAGACCCTGAAGCACTGCTCATGCTTAGTTCTGAGAAGCAGCAGCAAGTTTTATTAAATATCGAATCAACATATTTTCATTTCAGAGTAGTCACAAAGACAGTGGAAAGTTTCTTTGGAAACTCTCTTAGCCTGGGCTACATGTAACTATCCCATTTTGAAGCTAGGAATATCACTCACACAATTCACTCATTAAAGATGTGTTAAATGAAGCCTAGAAAATGTAACTGCATTGTCCAAGGTTATACAATTAGCGACAGATGGGGACGAGATTCATTCTTCAAGGTTATCAGTTCAGACTCCTTTCTACAATAGCAGACTGTCTCTATTCAGTTAGCAACAATATCAGCTGTACTAAAGTTTCCTCCCTTCACCTTTCTTTCATAAACATACTGCAACTCTGCATTATGGATGAACAAATCATTCACATAAATTAATAAATTTATATTGGTAGGTAGTATTTGTGTACAATATCCATTTATTTTTACTGGACTACACAGTAATTACAGTAGCAAATTTAGTTATTTTAATTACAGATTAAGATCTGTGTCACAGGCAAAGCCTTTGCCTGGGACTTGATAATGTCAAAACACATAAACAAAAGTAATATTCACAAAACCACAAACCACCATTTATCCAGATTTTTAGATACCAATGAACAAGATATTCAAATATTTGCTTTATGGACAAAGATCACTTAGCTCAATATTCTGTTACCAAATAAACATAAGCTCTCCCTCTCAGAAGTCACCCCTGACAAGTCATGCAGGTTAAGCCATGCTGTGCATGCTAATAACTGTTCTCTAACTGAGATAACTGATGAAAACCATACAGATTCTCAGAAACTATTAAAAAATTTAGGGCATCTTGATCTATCTCCAGCTGAGACAAAAACCCATTTAAAAAACCACACTTCTACACATTCTTACCTAATAATAGAACCCTCAATTGTATATAACTGAGGCTGTCATTTCCCTTTTCATAGGCTTTAATGAAATTATGTATTCCTTACCTTTCTTGTAAGTGGCACTTCAATGGGGACAGGAACAACTTCAGCAAGTAGGCAGCCGTAAAACGCTACCATGAAAGCAGCGGGGTCATTGTTAGGAAATACCAGTGCTACCTGGAACAGAAGGAACCCGGAGAAACAAAAGAAGAAGGAGGCGTAACTGTTAATCTAGGCAAATTTATGAAATTAAGTTTTCTTGGTCTCTTAGAAAAAGAAATTTTAACATTAGAGGTTCACAATCTGTTCATGTTATACATTGTATTTTGTGTTTTTAAATATCATCACAGGATTTAGGCTTCCACAGACACCAAGACTAAAAATTTAAATAAGAATGGATGCTAGAATAAAAACAGGTGCTACATTTAAAGATACATTTTAGTAAAATGGGGTTTTTTGTTTGTTTTATTTTATTTTATTTTTTGCATTGCGAAGGCACTGGGAAATAAGCATGGCAGGCAAGAACTCTGCCTGCTGAGCCACGGTGGCCTGCCCATATAACAGGTTTTAATAAATATCATAAACTTTTTCTTTAACTTCTGGGAAAGACAAAAATATTTAAAATAGTCATACATGCTATGTTACTAGTATACAATTATTTTTATCATTTGTATGTTATCTTCCATATCTACCTACATATTTTTACAAAAATGAAACTATAGTATACATGTCATTTCATTTTTCATTGTTTAGTCTACGCTTTATAAATACTTCCTTATATTTCTATATAGTCTGCACAATTCTAATCTAACAGTTGTACAATTTTTCAGATTAAAAAACAAACAAACCAAACTAAGACTTGGGCTTGAGACCACAGAACTAAAAAGTGAAATGAAATCTGAAGCAAGTTGCGTTTAGCTCCCCCAGTCTATATGGTCTAAAAACCTCTGGTATAGTTTCTTAATACAACTGTCAAACGTTTTTATTTCTGAAAGAAGCTTCATTTAAAAATGCTTATAAAAATTAAAGGTCAGATTGTAAGCTTTAACTGTTATCTTTAAATTCTGAGGTGCTTTGCTCTTTACATAACCTGGTAGTTCCTTGGAACTTAAGTGTCTGTGTAACACCTGAGACTCAGATTTAGTTCTCCAGCTCTGAAATTCAGCATAAGTCCATACAGCAACCGCTAAAAAACAAAACAAAACTGAAAATGATCAAACTCCAATTAAAGATGTGATGAAACTGATGTTGTTAAAACTAAGGTAAATCAATAAACAAGGTAAAGAATAATATTGTCTGTATTTTAAAGCTTTAACTTTTGGGTGAGATAAAAAGAAAAATGTTTATTTTGTTCAAAATTTACACTATCTAATTTAATCTGTCTAGTCAAACAACCTAATTTAGCTTTATTTGATACAGAACCTAGAATAAGGAATAAAATCTTAATGTTCTGTACAAATTAGTGTTCTGCAATGATGCATTTCAGAGTATTTGGGGCAGAAAATCAAAGTTGGTAAAGTCCACTGAGAGACTGGGAAAAATGGAATTACTAAGCTTCCCTACTTGGGAAATTTCTGACATTTTCTTAAGCAAGAGGGACTCCCAATTTAATGAGCCAAGGCCTCAATTTTGAGGCTTGCCCTTATGAAACTTATTTCTGTAATAATAAACTGAACCTACTTATGATTAGTACCTAAGGGTCATCTCCAGAAAATCTCTGCTGTTGCTCAAATGTGGTGTCTCTCCATGCCAAACTCCGAGCCCTCCACCACCACCACGTGGGATAAAATTTCGAAGGGTGTAAGCATGGCCCTGGCAGTGTGAAACATAACTGCCCCTCGCATCTCAGAACATAAATGGCCCTGGCATCATGGGACGTAACTGGCCTTAACATTGTGAGACCTAAGTTCCAAGAATAAGCCTAGCTAGCCCTGGCATCATGGATTAGTTGACCAAAAGGAAGTCAAGAAATAGTTTCAATGGCTGAGAGAATTCAAATCAAGTTGAAAGTCATTTTGGAAGTTACTCTTATGCAAGTTTCAGCCAGATGTTGCAAACTGCCACAATATGACAAACACCAACCAACAATGTTCCTGGAAACCCTGAAAGATATCATGTGCTCTATAATATTTTACTTATTAAGTTTTGTTTTTCAGAGACCTGAAACCTCCAGATTGTTCCAATGCCAGAAAAGCTCTGAAACCCAGAGACACTGGACTCCCCAAGAACAACAACTGGTTTCATCATTTCATCCTTTGCCCCTTAATAATAATGCCCCTCTCCAACCCTGAAGCAGGTAGACAGTTGTTGGTCAAATATCCCTCAAGACTGATAGATAATTATCCAATGAGAGTGAGAAACTGTAACCGAGAAATCAGGCCTTAAGGGATTATTTGATTACTGTATCATTATATAGATATTCCTTTTTGCTTTCTGGTAGATTGAAGTAGACAGAGGGAAATTCCTGAAATCTCTACACTATAATCCAGCTCCCTGACCTCTGATAATGATGATATAGCCTTTCTCTTCTGCCCTGTGATTGTAAAAACCTTGTGATTAATCTTCATTTACACCCAGTGATGCAGTTTTCCAAATTTAGAGATTTGAAATCACTAAAGACTGCCCCTAATGTTTATTAATGAAGGGTCTTGGGTAAACCCAGAACTAACCCACCCCAGATTCAAAGTTATCTTGATAACCAAAGGTACTGGCATGCGAAGTAGCTTAGACTTTAACCTACAAGTCACCTATTCATCCTCTGCCATTTTCCTACACATGTTCTGTGACTAAGCATATAATCAATCTACGCATGCTCAATAATCTGATCACCTCTAATTATATCATCTGGGGCTACTGGGCTCATTATCCTAAATGCTGCCCATGTTTTCCTCTAATAAAATGACCTGAATCAGTACAGTTCGGGGAGACAGATTTTGGGCCACTAAGCCACCTGCAATCCTACTATGGGCCTGGTAATAGACTCTTTCTCTCTCGGAAGCCCCGGTGTCTCAGGAATTGGTTACTGAGCATATCGGGCAAAAGAATCCATAGCCTTTGTCTGTCAACAGTAAGAGTAGCATATTAGTTAATTAATATTGTATATGCAGTTGCTTTTGCTTTCTGTTATTTATCAGTCTATGTATATCATCCATCCATCTAACATCTATCTTAGCTTCTATTAAGAATTAAATTCCTAAGAATAAAATAACTAGGTCAAAAATATAAAGTTAATCATGGATTTCTAAAAATACGGTCAATTTAAATTACTTTCAAGTAATGTTGGTAACAAATAATAGATATTATAATTTTTTAAATGTTGGCAGATATTCCTTAATATGACCATATTATAATTTATATTCTTTGACCATAAGTGAGGAAGGTAAAATAATTTTCTATGTGATTGTTTATAATTATTATTCCTCATATGAACTGTTATCCTCATATGAACTATTATTCATTTCTCTTGCCCATTTATCTGTTAATATTTTTATTTTTCTCTAAAATTTGCATCAATTTTTATAAATTTGGTAAGTATTAACTTGGCAATATTTGATGTAAGAACTTGATATATTTTCTATTTTAATTTATTTTTATTTGTGCAGACATTTAATGTTTACATGCAAATTTGTAAAACTTTTCCTTTAATGTTATCTTTTTCATTTAACAAATATTTCATCCAATTTACGGATTTTCCTTTATATTCTGTAGACCTTTGCTTCTATTTTTAACATGCATTCCTCTAGTAAACTGCTTTAGCATTAGTGTGAGACTTCCTTATGGATGATTAAGTTTGTTCTATTATCCTAAGTGTATAAATCCCATGATTTAGCACATACATATCATTTTTGCATTACCTCATTTTGGGGGCTAGCCAATATTTTCTTAAAAAATGCCTTAGAAGTTATTAATTGTGCCATGAAGAGTTGGATAAGACATTCTAATTATCCCAGTAGCTAAATAAGCAAACTGGCATAAGAGTATTCAAATAGAGAACATAGCAGGCCACATCTTAAATTTGACCATGTTGGCAATTTAGTAACATGGAGTAGTTGATTTAAACAAAATTAAGTTTGGGATCATATATAGATTTCTTTTCTATACAGCACTCTTAACATTTACTAAGAGCAGTTAAGTTAGAGACTGTAAGGACAAAGAAAGCCATTTTGTACCACTATGTCTCCTATTTGAAAAAAAAACCTGTGATTTAACTATTGATTAGATACTAATCCTTATTTCTCCCCCACACCACCCAGTCAGATGTTAGGCTACGAAGAGGAAGACCTTCAACAAGGAATAAAATTATTTATTTGCATGTATATACATATGAACCAAACCAATGAATTCTTTAAAATTATCTGAGGCTTGCATTAATCACAGTATAGGCTCGGAGTTAGACTTCCCTCGGTGAACTGAGAATTGACACCAACTGTTTTTCAGATGTGAATCTGATGACGCAACAATATTTCATTACATGTTTGTAATGATTCAGGGTTAAAACCACTGTGCAACTTCTTTCCCAGAAGTAGACCAAAACCTCCTTAAGGAGGTTGATCAAACTACATTTAAAAAGGAGAAGAAAAAGCTCCCTTCAGAATTTGATGGTTGTACCTATTCAAAAAGGATTAGCTAATTATTGACTTGTTGTTCTTCCTAGAATACCAGTTATGGTGGGTAACATCTTCGTTAAGAATAGAGACTAAGATAGCAAAGATAGGGCAGGCCTTGGTGGCTCAGTGGCAGAGTTCTTGCTTGCCATGCCAGAAACTCGGGTTCGGTTCCCAGTGCCTGCCCATCTTTTAAAATAATAATAATAATAACAAAGATAAGTGACTTTCCAGAGCCAGACTGTGGGATCAATACCGCGTGTAAGAGTCAGGTTTGGTTCCCATTCTAGCTCTCAATCCATTTGTTCAACTCAAGATCAATTTTGTCTAGGAATTTAAATTCCTACTGTTTTATCATTAAAGTTAATGCTGATAATGCCATACCATATATCCAACAGAATTATACTAAAATGTTGTAAAATGCTATGTTTTAAAGTAAAATGAATAAAAGAATATAAAATTGTATGCTCTAAACAACATAAAAGCAATGGACAGAAAAGGTCCTTCACATATGCAAAGGCTAAAAGGTCATGTCCACATGGTGAGATTCAAGGATTTTCATATTTATTTTGTTTTTATTTACCATATTTTCTACAATGTGAATAAAATGTCTTTAAAATCAGAAAAAATAACATATGGGTTACTTAACTATGCCTCACAAGGACAAAATTTTTCTATTCTTCAACTACATGTTGACAAGAAGGAAATAAAAAATATTTTAAAGTACTAACCTAGCATGCTCAAACCAGAGCCAGTGATTGTATACAAAGTGATGCATTATCCCAGAGGCCCTGAATATATGCACATAGAAGATAAAATAGAGTTTGCTTCCCAAGAATGTACAGGGTAAAACTGTGAAAAATATTTATTCACCTCCTTTTATACTATTGGCTATGGCAGCATGTAACGGGGACACAGCTATCATAAAGTTTTAGGGAAGAGATGGGTGAAAATACCAACGAAATGATTTAATCAAAGAATAATTTCTCTATATATTTGTATTTAATTTAACCACAGTTATAAGAACTAATCATAATTTTATGACCAAGATGGCAAAATGTAAATTTGATACTTCATGATTCCAGCTGATGATTAAATTGATTTATCTAAAACATCATTACCAAAAAGTCACATAAGCCTTTTTAGGTTTTGGTATTTTCATATTTTCACTGATAGGTGGATATGGATACAAAAAACTATATTTACAAATTCACTGTAAAAAAGTGAAATGATGTCCTTTACATTGTTTTGAAAAGAAAAAATTAATCAAGAAAATTTTATATAATTAAATTGGCAAAGCCATATGCCTTGCTTGATCTTAAAATCTAAGTGGAACATTATTAGCATAAGAGAGCTTGAGTATTAATTGCAGGTGATAGAGTATCACTGTGGCTCAGGCATTAGAAATTTTGTGAGATAGTTATGTGACAATAATACATCACTCAGCTGTAATAAACATTTCATTTCACTGTAATTGAGGAAATGCTCCTAGACTCACAACTGCAAGTTTTTTTCAATCTGTTTTAAGGAGTCTGCCCTTCTACATTTTATATTAAGATTTCTTTTTTATTTGAATCAGTTACAAATCCTTAGATGCCACAGTGATCGCACTGCAATACTGTAGAAGTTTAAAGATGTGTAATTTTTATAAACTCTTAGACTTCATTTAATTATCTTATCTCTTAATATTTCCTTGTACCTAACAATCCACAGAGAAGAAGTGGCATCAACTAATCAGCAGCTGAACGACCACACACCTTAGCTTTGGATTAAGGTCATTCGTGTTAAACTAATTCCAATCTATTTCCTAAACTTTCTTTCCATTGCTCTTCATACACCCTTCCCTATAGTCTAATGAATGACTTGCTGTTCCTTGTACATACAACAGACTTTCTAACTAGTCCCAGTATTTGGCCAAGAGTTCTCACATGCTTACTTCTTTTAAAAATATTTTTATTGAGAAATCTTTACTCACATACATTCTATACATGGTGTACTCAATGGCCCCCAATATCAACATATATCTGTGTATTCATCACTGTGTTCATTTTTTTTAGAACACTTGCATCACTCCAGAAAAAGAAATAAAAAGAAAATGGAAAAAAACTCATACATCCCATGCCCCTTACTCCTCCTTCTCATTGACCACTAGGTGTTCCAATCTACCCAATTTATTTTACCTTTTTTCCCCCCTCTTCTTTATTTATTCATATTTTTTTACTCATCTGTCCATACCCTGTATAAAAGGGGCATCAGACACAAGGTTCACAATCACACAGTCACATGGTAAACCTTATATCTTTATACAATCGTCTTCAAGAATCCAGGCTACTCATTGTTGAGAATGATCAACAAGTAGAAACAACCCAAACGTCCAGGAACTAATGAAAAGATGAACAAAATGTGATATATCCATATAATGGAATATTATTCAGCTGTAGAAAGGAATGAAGTAGTGATAAATGCTACAACACGGATGATCCTTGAGAACATTATGTTAAGTAAAAGAAGGCAGATACAAAAGGCCACATATCATATGATTCCATTTATATGAAATGCCCACGATAGGTAGATCCATAAGACAGAAAGTAGATGAGTGGTTTCCAGAGGCTGGGAGGAGGGGATAGCACTGTTGGGGCAGGGTCCCCTTTCGGGGTGATGAAGATGTTCTGATATTAGATTGAGTGATGGCTGCGGAACTCTGAATATACTGCCACTGAAAAGCTATGAATGTTATGGTGAGTGAATTACATCTCAATCAGAAAAAATAAAAACTGAAGATCCTACTTCGGAGTTTGTGGTCCTGTTCACTTTCCCCTCTTCCCACCCACAGAGGGGGTTCAGGACTCAACCCAGGCAGTACATCCAGCATAATATGAGCAGGATCCCCACCCACAGAGGGGGTTCAGGACTCAACCCAGGCAGACTACATCCAGCATAATGTGAGCAGGACTTGCGGGTCTCGCAGACGCTTGCCCTCCCAGAAGACATTAGGAAATAAAGCTGGAGCCCAGTGTCAGAAATCTTGTTTATAGGCTGCAGTGAAGCCATTAAAGTGTTTGTCGCTGTGTCATATAGCCAAGCAAAAACACAACTTAATTGCAGAAAATGAAGGCCTTTGGAGTGAACATGATGACTTAAAAAGTGACTCCATATTGTAAGCCTATCTAATAGCTTGAATTTACTTATAAGATGACAATCATTGGTATAAATCTCTTGATGTACAACCATTTCCATTCATTTTGCAAGCTGTGAATGCAGCTGTATTTCAAATACAACTATTTCAAATATCTAAAATATTAGTTTAAAAAAATAAAATAAAATAAAAGAGAGTCAAGGTTACTGGAACACGACCCTAACACGACCCTACAGTTTCGGGTACTTTTCTTCATCCACTCCAATATACCATAAACTAAAAAGGGATATCTGTTTAAGGCATAAGAATAACCTCCAGGATAACCTCTTGACTCTGAAACCTCTCAGCCACTGAAACTTTATTTTGTCTCATTTCTCTCTTTCCCTTTTTGGTCAAAAGAAGGCTTTCTTAATCCCTTGACGCTGGGACCTGGCCCATTCCGGGATTTCTCACATGCTTACTTTTTTCCCCCCAAGAAGCCTTCTCAAATTCCCAGATGTTCATCAAAATGAAAAAGATCTCTCTCCTTCCCAAACGGTTCAGCTATTTCTCTTAGTACTTCTTTTGGGAGCCTTTATCACCTTCCAATTCATATAAAAGGCATTTAATACATTTACATTTTGTAAATACCATAAGCTTCTTGGAGGCAAGCTTCATATGTGATGCATCTTTGTATTTTCCATGGCTCCTAACACATATTCTGAATAAACTATTTAGCTTTAGGCATTTATATAAATGTCTTTTTGAAAGCCCAAGAAGATACTCCCCAAATTACATTAACAGGGTCATCCACGTGAAAAGTGTCTATAATTTTTATGCTAAGGACTGAAAGCTCATTATTCTGGAGAAAATTATATTTTATTCAAAAATGATTTTCAAAGAGGACAAAGAATCCTATATATTGCAACAGCAGGTTGCTATCAACTGAAGACTATAATTATGTATATTTAATAAGTATTCCTATACAAGTGCCAGATGCTAGCCACATGAACAGTTTTTTTAAGGGAAAATGTACAGAAATAGGCCTCATACACAAGCCAACCCATCATCCCTGCCAAAATCTGTTTACACATTTTATTCTACCAAAATGTGCCCTCGAAATTCCTACTAACATCTTAGTTGAAAAAAAAAGGCAGTTTATTCTGTAACTACGATTGTACAGATATTTCAAGATTCTGGAGGCCATTCTACACATTTATTTTTTAAAAACTAATCTATTAAGAAGACTGTGATCCAACTTGCAGATGGGGAAATATTACATGACAACTGACTTTTAAAGCTAGAGATAGGGTGAGATCTCTAAGTTAATGAAGTTAATTATTAACTGATGCAGAGTTTCTATTTGGGAGGGATAGAAAAATTTTGCTAATGTATAGTAGTAACACAACACTGTGTATGCAAAGAAAACCACTGATGGGAAAATACAAATGCCCTCTTTGTACTGTCCCCTAAATACTGTCAGTGGCCGTGGGAGCTGCAGATAAAGCCTCTTAGCTACCCAGGGGCCAGGAAACATGATGCAGCATCATGTGCAAACACAAAACACTTGTTCTTAAAAGGAACAATAATAATAAAATAAAACCACTGAACTATTTATCTGAATGTGGTTAAAAGGTGAAATTTTAGGTGGTATATATATTGCTAGAACAACAACAACAAAAACTTCAATAAACAACCTGAGGACTGTATGATAGTGAACCCTAATGTAAACTATGGGCTATGGTTAACAGTAAAATTATAGTAATAGTCTCATCGATTGTAACAACCGTACACATTTTTTAAAAAGCTAGAGGCCAAACTTATTCCACTAAAATTTAGAAAGAATCACAATCCATCACAGAATGCTAGAGCTGACAGCAGTCTGTTAAAAATTCCCCCTAATGGGGCCATGTTTTCATAATATCTCTTAAGTAAATCATAGTTCGTGCCCCTGTTGGGTTATGATGCTCCAAACTGATTGTGCTAGTTTGAAAGGATGTATGTACCCTAGAAAAGTCATGTTTTAATCAAAATTCCATTTCATAAAGGTAGAATAATCCCTATTCAATACTGTATGTTTGAAATGTAATCAGATCATCTCCCTAGAGATGTGATTTAATCAAGAGTGGTTGTTAAACTGTATTAGGTGACGACATGTCTCCACACATTTGGGTGGGTCTTGATAAGTTTCTCGAGTCCTATAAAAGAGGAAACATTTTGGAGAATCAGAGAGATTTGGAGAGAGCAGAGAATCCTTTAGCACCATGAAGCAGAGTCCACCAGCGACCTTTGGAGATGAAGAAGGAAAATGCCTCCCAGGGAGCTTCATGAAACAGGAAGTCAGGAGAAGAAGCTAGCAGATGACCCCATGTTTGCTATGTGCCCTTCCAGATGAGAGAGGAACCCTGACCATGTTCACCACGTGTCTTTCCACTTGAGAGAGAAACCCTGAACTTTATCAGCCTTCTTGAACCAAGGTATCTTTCCCTGGATGCCTTTGATTGGACATCTCTATAACCCTGCTTTAATTGGGACATTTTCTAGGCTTAGAACTGTAAACTAGCAATTTATTAAATTCCCCTTTTTAAAAGTTATTCTGTTTCTGGTATATTGCATCCTAGCAACTAGAAAACTAGAACAATGGTGTGTGTATAGAAGTCATCCAGAATCCTTTGAGTGCAGTTATGATAACCCAATGTTGACATCTCTCGGGGACACAGTGGTATGTAGTAAAAAAAAAGGCACCATCATATTGGAAGGCAAGAAACTTGAGTTCCAGATCTAGCTCACGTCACAAGTGAAATGTAAAGCTCAGGTATGTTTTTAAACTACTCTGGGCCTAATATTCAAATGGAAATACTAATACCTGTCATCTGCAACTTACCAGAGTGCAATAAGAACAAAATAAAAATCTGCTTTCCAACGGAAGACAACAGGCCATATCAAGAAATTAACATGCGAAGGAAACAGTAGCCACAGTTTGTGACCAAAATGTGTCTCACTAATATTAAACAAACAAACAAAAAGGGCTTAAGTATCATTATTATCCTGTGCACTCAAGTAGATAACACAAGCCTGTTTCAAAAATAGGAGACAATACACTCAAGTGTTCAGAAAATGGACTGATAAATACACAGACAGATGTACTGATAGCTTGGTGGACAGACAGAATATTGATACAGCAAAGGTGGTAAAATATTAAAATTGGTCAATCTGGGTATCTGGAGGTTAAGAATATGTTGGAATTGTGTTTGGGGCTTTATGATTTTGCAACTGTCCCAAAGGTTTGAAAGTATTGTCATCTACAATTTACCAGACTGCAATAAGAACAAAATAAAACTCTGCTTTCCAATGAAAGACAGAAGTCCATATCAAGAAATTAACACTGAGAGGGAAATGGTGGCTACAGTTTGCTGCCGAAAATATGCCTCACTAATTAAACAAACTAACAAAAAGCTTAAATACCATAAATGTCCTTTATGCCCTGGTAGACGATACAAGCATATTTCAAAAATAGAAGACAATGCCCTCATGTGTTCAGAAAATGAACTGATACATAGACAGACAGACGGACTGATAGTTTGATGGACAGATAGAATGATACAGCAAAGGTATTAAAACTGGTTGATCTGGGTATTTGGAGAGAGAGAAGTATGTTAGAATTCTATGTTTGGGACTTTATTACTTTTGTAACTGTTTTGCATGTTTGAAAGTATTTCAAAATAAGCTGGTTTTTTAAAGGAGACAATAGATGTCTCTTAATCCCATGCTTAAAAATATGGGATTTGGAATCTGACAGAGGTGGAAATGAGTTTTGGCTATGTCACTTACTAGTTATAATATCATCATCGAATAACTTGATACTTAACCTGTCTAAGCCTGAGTGCCCTCATCTATAAAATGGAAGAAATACACCTTAGATTGCTGAGTTGCTGATAAGATTAAAGGACTTGTTACACGTAATTACTCCTGGTTCACAGCAAATGTTAAGGAAGGCATATTTAGCTGTAGTAGTATTAGGATAGGTTGAACTCTAGAATTTAAAACAGTAGGTATCGCTTCCTCAATGTATTTTAGAAACCCAATAATTTAAATTGTACTTACCCTATCACCAGGTCGCACCATAGGTTCTTGCTTTGTACCTAATTTATGCAGAATGTTATACGCAACCTTCATACTTCTTGTCCACAGTTTGCCTATCAACAAAAATTATAAAGATACAAGTAACTGGATTATACACTTGCATTTTTGGTTATGTATATATGTGTACATCAAACTTTATATATATTAATCCTCCAAATGAAATGCTATTAGATGCATCCATTTTCCTTTTAGTATATGTGCTCTCAGTAACTCTTATTGGGGACAACAAAGAAAAAGGGCAACAGGTGATGAGGAATAGAAAACAAAACTTTAAAATGAAAGCAGAGAAGAGCAGAGGTTCTTAAAAACAAAGTTCCAGAAGAGAGAAAAAAATGAAGAAAAATTTAAAACCAAACTTTAGGAATGTCTCCTGCTTTTGTTTCTGGTGAAAGAGAGAGCTGATGGTACTTGTGTTGTCACAAGGCTATCAGCTTAATATTAAACACCCACGGAAGTTGTGGCAGGGTCTTGAGAAATCCTCTCTATAGATTTAATAAAGTTTACCCAAAGCTTTTTTCATTTTAAGCATTCAAATTGTTTTGAGTCCCTGGAATCAAAATGAGAAATAAGACTCAGCAATTCTGACTTATAAAATCAGAGAAGCATGAATATTTGCATAAAGTACCAAATACAAAACAAAATTACTCTTCATGTGCAAAAAGCCCAATTACTGTCACAAAAATTATGGAGGAATATTTCTAAGGAGTAAAGTCAGGTAGAGCTCACTAAAGCAGTAGCTATCACTGCTATTTTAAGTTGTGCAAAATGATACATTTTTTAATCAATGTGTCCCTTCTTATGTCTTGTAATGGAATGTAAAGAGTACATCAACCAGTTCTAGCAGATTCATTTGAAAACTCAATACCCTTTCTTTCCCAAGCCCTAAATTTCTCAACTTGAAATTTTCCTAGACGGTTCTAAGGTTTTTAGAGAGGAATCCTTAGGTTTGGAAGAAGATCATTGTAAATATTTTGAATAATTCTGAACACTAGAAAAAATTACCACAAAAGAAGGATTAAAAATAAGACATTTAAAAAAAACTTCAGAAATAATGATGGGCTCTGAAGATCTTGTAGATTTCAATTCCCTGTTTTCCTCTAGTGCCAAATACTTCCACCCATTTTCCAGGTAAATGGCTGCAATGGAATAAAAATGACTTAAAAACCTAATACAGGGCGGTACACTGGTGGCTCAGTGGCAGAATTCTTGCCTGCTGTGCCGGAGACCCGGGTTTGTTTCCCAGAGCCTGCCCAAGTAAAAAAATAAAACCGAATACAAGTTCTTGAATAGATAAAGGCCTTTTGCAACCTAGTCTTAGCACCTTAAGCTTCTAAGAGCTTTTTAAAAAGTAGTCTATGTCTTAGAAACTGTATTAATGCACTAACACTATTGAAGTTAAAAGCAATTTTAACCATTTTCTATAAAACACAACCACTGTTTTAATCTTTTTTTTTCCCATTCGAAATGTAAAAGTTACGTTTTGTCATGGATAACATACTCCTTATACATCTAACATTATCTAATGAAGCCATAAAAAACAAAAGAACTAGGAAACATATGTTCTCAAATTCCATATGCTCCTAAACTTGAATTCCATTTCTGTCAATGAGACTTCCATGGCCAGGATAATGACTGAGTCTATAGCTGGTAACTCCAGGGGTCTCTCAGTTCCAGAAAAGCTGGACCCCAATTACATTCCACTATTTAACATAACACCTGGCTTTTG
Source organism: Tamandua tetradactyla (assembly GCF_023851605.1). Taxonomy (NCBI): domain Eukaryota; kingdom Metazoa; phylum Chordata; class Mammalia; order Pilosa; family Myrmecophagidae; genus Tamandua; species Tamandua tetradactyla. The sequence continues at coordinate 206,857,708 of NC_135327.1, forward strand.
ACCTCAGCTGCTGATGCAGAAACAGATTTTTTCCCTACTTGAACAGTATGTCATAAAAACAAAAATGAAAGAAAAACCAAAAGTAATCTACCTCATACACGTAGAAAGAATATGAGCCCATTTTAATCTTTTAGTTAGTAGGTCAGTTTCTTTGCTAAGCTGAAGGACCTAGTATGATATGCTTTCTCCACACTCCTTTATCCAAGGAACAAAGAGAAAGGAAACTGTTCTGGTACAGTTAACTACATAACAAAAGCTTACAGTTTGCATTAATTGTATTGCATGAAGAAATGAAGAAAGGCTTGTTTCTCTTCCTTTATGAAAAAGTTTTGGAAACAAGACATTGTTTCTTCCGAATGATGGAAATCAAAGTCTTTAGATATACATCAAGAATATCACATTCCAAGAGGTAAAATCCAATATCTTATTAGAGTTATGACCACTAATTTTGGACCCATTTATAGTTTTAACTCAAAGCACATTTAATAAATAACTTGCCATAATTCAACCAAATAATTTTCCTTAAAAATTTTACTTCCTTCTGTACAAGAAATATAAGGCAGCACCAATATAAATTAGCCATCCTAAAAGCCATTTACTTTCTAGCAAAACATTAAGGTTCTTAAAAAGAGAATAAACTCATTCACATTATCTTGTGACTGAAAAGCCACTTTCCTTACTCGGATATAAGTATTTCAACCAACTCTAATAAATAGTATCAGATATATGAAGTTAAACATAGTCTATATTTAAGTTATGAAAAAGCAGACCAAAACAAAACATGCATTCTTCATATATAGAAGTGTATTAAAAATGATTAGATACTAAATTTAAAAGTTTGAATATATTCTATAAGCAAAACCTAAATCGAGAACTGCTACTATTTCCTGAGCCCTCATATATGCTAGGTCCTATACAAGATTCTCGGTGCATCATCTCACTATATCTTTTCTATAGTGCCATCTTAATGTCCACTTCAGGGCAGAAACTTAGATATGGGAACTCGAACTAAAAGGAGCAGAACTCAGGTCTGTGTTGAAACCAAGACCTGGCTCTTGATCATTATACTATGATGCAAACAAAATTTGCCTTGGTATAGTTTTGGATTATATATATAATTTATATTATATTTAGACTATATATTCTCATTTGAAAACAATTAACATGAGCTAGATTTTCTATTCAAAATTAATATCTCCATTTTTTTTTTTTTTTTTTGGGTGCATGGTCCAGGAATCAAACCCAGGTCTCCTGCATGTAATATCTCTATCTCATTTGAAGAAAAATAAAGCTATCAAAAAATAATCTAATTTGCACTTCATTCATTCTCTTCTCAAATTATTGGTAGAGATGGTGATAGCCACAGATTTAAGCCCATATGTAACTAAAAATCTGACTGGATTATAATGTGGAAAGTTAATAGAAAAGCACTGGTAAAATGTGTATAAGAATAAGTCAAGTCAGTACAGACATAAACAACAATGGAAATAACACCTTATACAATTACCATAAGTTAGGATGTACAGTGGTTTTCCATTTGTGTCCATAGTGGTTAAGCAAGGGGCCTTTGGCGAAATGGTCCCCCATCGCTGTAAGGCAGCTTCTAAAGACGGTGGCCAATTTGTGACCACACCCAGCTGCTCCCCACGCATCGCCAACATCTGGGCTCCCTCTGGCTTTGGTTGATTTGGATCTGGTTGTTGAACTAAATACATTTGAATACAAAAAGTTTAAAACCACCTACATTCACATTAGCACGATTACTTTTTTTATTCTTTTAAAAGGAGCTATAATCATTAGCTGACAGAAAACATGCACATAATGTCTAAAATCAATCTTGTAATTGATATATTAGCTTCATGGACATAAAGGAAGTATTTAATTCTTTAAAATTTCTAAAGACAATGTCAGGATGGAGAAGGTAGGTAGATGTGGGTACATTTACAAACTGATACCAGGTAAAATTAAACATTTTAATATATTTGAAGTCTAGGATTAAATCCCTGTCTAAAATTTCAGTTTTCAACATGTGCTGTTGTGGACTCCAAAGAGTGTAAATCTTGCTAAATTGTATTCTGTCCTTAGATACTGAGATGCACATTTAATTTTAAATTTGCTACAATCACTATGATACTGAATGTATTTTCATGAGTAAAACTGAAATAAATGCCTCATGGTGAAACACAATCTGCCCAATTGTTTAATTTAGATAAGGGAGAAACAGATTTTTTCTTCCAGTTCTGGTTTCTCTTATAGTTTATGACTGAAAATTTCCACCGGTGGGCAAGAAAATCAGCTTGTTTTACTTGTGTTATAGAGGATAAGAAAATAATGTAGTTTGGTTTTGATAGGAAAAGCAAACTTGCTCTTTTGCTTCAACTTTAAATTGTTAGTTTTAAAGAGCGTACAAGTATTCAGGGACTAAGATGTCAGATCCTGCATTTATAAGAGTCATAGGAAATGGAGAAGTCCACTATACCATGTCTCACCTGGCCTTCCTCTTACACAAACTCATTCAGAGAGTACTGTTTTGCGAAAAGTTAAGCCTTCTCTACGGCTTACCTGCATTTCTGTAATGTTACCCTTGAAAAACAGTCTTGGTTCAGAGAACAAAATCACATTCTGCTGAGGGTAACATAACAAATAATCAATTTGGATATCTCTCCAACTGTGCCAGTACTTAGTGTAATGGCCATTTGGGAACCGTGCTTACTTTTCTTATCTAGACTTCTATCATTTTAGTGAATGCCAAGGTTGCTGTCCTTCAAAAAGTAAAATGATCTTTATAGAAAAATAAATATCATTATAGCTTATGGAATCATAGGAACACATGAAAGAGAGTGGGTGGGGTAAAGTGTTCTTTTACCTTCTAACAATTCTTCAAAGTCATCCACAAAGAATTCTCTTAAAGGAGGTCGTTTAGGCCGTTTGAGGGTATTGACAAGCTGTTGAATTTTTGCTGATACTCGGCTACTTACTGGTACTCCTGAAAAATAGGAACCGTGGGACAGATGAACTGGTTTTTAGGTACCATCATAGTCTGAATCATGCTACAACAATACAAAATGGTCATGAAACTAGAGCTCAATATCCGCCTCTACAGCCATCAAAAACAGGTGGACGACCTTGAAGACTGTGGACCACCTAGAAGACCTAAGACAATTGCTTTGCACCATAAGTACATTCTGCTGCATGAACAGATTCATGATGCAGAGACCCAATTTTAAGCCATGAAAAAGGATAAAGGTACAGAGGAAATTACTCTATTTCACAACTTTAAAAGATGCACTGCACTATTGGGAAAAGCCTCTGGATTGTGTATCAGTCTTGATCCCACCTCTAATTCTTAAAACAGAAGTTGTCATTGGCAAAGGGAGCCTTCTCATCCATACTGTCTCAGGTGCCTCATTCTCAACAGGGCTCAGAGAACCAATGAAGCAGTGAACGTCCCTTTCTCAAGGGTGTCCTAAGGTCACTAGTGTTCTGCTTCACTGAGGTCAAGAAGAACAATTGGCTAGTGAAGTTAAATCGGGTCCGTTCACTGTCTGGTCTATAATTTGCTAGCGGGCAACTGCTGCTGCCTAGACACATGCCTATGAAAGCAAGGGGGCATTCTCAGGGAAAGGCTGAAATCAATGAGTCCAGTTTCTACAATTACCATGTTAAGATTCTTTCCTCTCACTAATAAAGGCAGTGTCATTAATACATGTGTTTAAGGATTCTATACACACCAGTGAATATTTAGGCAATATATTCCTAAGGTACCGCAACTGAAAAGTCTTTAAATAGGAATATATACTTACCCATGTACGCTAAGAAAATTCGTCTGTAACATTATATTTATTACTTACAACAACAAATGTGACACACTTTGAAATGTGAAAAAGAAAACTGAATAAATGAACTAACTGAAAAATCATGAAGTTTTTTAAATTTAAAAATACATAAACAAGAGAAAGGACAAATTTAACCAGATCAAATACATCCTCTTTGATGGTAGCTTTTACTCCTGCTGAGAGGTACTAGGAAGGAAGCTTACACCTGATAAATACAGGTTTGGTAAATTTACAGCAGACTCTGAAGAACAACTGCTCATTGCAGTTCATTTCCCTTAATAATCCTAGAGGCAGCGCCTCAACCTCCAATGTACTGCATTACAAAGAACACATCTCAACTTTTGGAATGATCATGATAAAATTTAGGGAAAATTTACTACTAAACAATAAATATTTTAATAGGTAGTCTCAAAATGCTCTGTGGCCACTTTCAGTACTGAAATATTAAATTATATCTTCTATGTTTTGAAGATACAAGAAAATACACAATCCACAGTTCTAGTTGTGATCTCCAAACATAACTTTTCCATTAAAGAGTGTCCTACTTAATTTTAGTTCAAAGAAAAATCAAGACCAATGGTTCCCATAGCTTAGAGTATTTAAGAATCACCCTACGACCCACCCCCAGAACTTCTCATTTGTTAGTCCCAAGGTGTGGTCCAGAATCTATATTTTAACAAGAGCCCCCTGGTGAGGCTGATTCAGGGGGTCTTCACACACTGAGATACTGGACTACACAATATACAATTCAGGATTTTCCTGGGGGAACAAAGACAAAGACGATGAATTTCAAAGACACAGTTATTACAGTGATCACAATAAGAATAATAATAATGATCAGTTTAATAAACAAAGAATTTAGCAGTGGAACTAGAGCAAACACTGAAAGTGGAAAATTCATGGAAAAGTCAATCATACTGGAAAAATCAACCATATTGCAATCTAGAGTTATTACAGATACATTAACTGGATAACTCATGAAAACAAGTAACTTTTCTGTTCTGATCATAATAAAAAACAGGAACTATACATGTTAGAAATTGGGAGCAGGTTTTCCTAATTTCTTTTCACCTCTAAACCACACAGGTCTCAAGGGAATATGAACATAGTGAGATATAGAGCACACCAAGATTATTTTGGCCATCTTTCTGAAAAATAAAAATTTTCTTTTATTATTATATTTCTTTTTATTACCAGATCCTCTTATAACTTCTATGATCCCAGGAAGGACACAGAATTAAGGAAAATAGAGCATAAAATTCACGTTCAAGCCTTGCTACTTTGGATGATGTAAGAAAGTAAAAGAAACAGCCACTGTAATCAGAAATATGCCAAGAACAAAAATATGAGAAATAAAGAAACTCTCCTACTGCTTTATTTTCTCAAATCACTAACATTTGATGTTCTTCCAATAGCTAAAGCACCATACCTGCCCATATCTGTGAATCTTTTGTTTTATAGTTAACTTCATCTTGCCCTTTAAAGTACTATTCATGGTCTCAATACTTATACTCTAATTTCTTAATAGCTGAACCAACAGTAGCCATACATTAGCAAAAACATCTAGAACCCTTTTTCCCCTCATGGCCAAATTTCTGCAACTTTTACATTTTCCTAACAAGGAATAATTTTTATAACTTGAAGAAAATGTGCATTTCTTGTGATTATGCCACTTTATGCTGGAGGTTCATAAAGAATTTCATTAAAATTAGATAAATCTAATTTATCAGGTTTCTTATGAATCTACTGTATATCTAGAGAAACACACCCAATTGTGGGCATAGAAAGGCAAGTTAGAAGAAATTAAGAGTTTCACAGGAGGAAAAAAATATTTGCTGGAAGACATACCATCCCCAGTTTCCATGAGCTCGGCATTGCCATACTTTGGTGCTGTCCGAGATGTTGTCGAGCCTTGGGGTCTTTCTACTTGTATCGAGTGTTCTGAGGTGTAAGTGGTTACATCAGGAGGTGCAGAGTGATTTTCTGTAAAGATGCAAATTGTGAAGTTTTCTCATTATTAGAATAGTTTCTCAGAATGCTAAATTAGTGATAGGGTATCAAAAAATGCCACATCGTAGGGAGAGACCTAAAAACATGGATTTATACTTTTGCATGCCAGCCGATAAAAAGATCACTCTAATCAAAGTCTGCTACAAAAGAATCTCCATATACAGTTTAAGTATATCATGAACTTTAAGATAACTTATACTACTTAAAATAGGACAAAGGTAAAATTTCAGACATATCTCATAACAGGAGCCACCGCAATGAATCACTGTAACATACTGACAAAAATGATGTTCTGTAGGAGCCAGTGAGAAAAGAGATTATTATGGGTTATGTGTTTGTTCATGCAAGAGAATAATTTCACTTGAGTATCATAGCAGAAGCAGTTAAGAGCTCAGGTTTTAAAGCCAGAGAGCCTGGGGTTTGAATTCTAGTTGTGCAAATTTCTAGAGATTGTGGGAAGTGTCTTAACTTCTTTATACCCAGTTTCTTCATCCATAAAATGGGAATAATAATGGCTATTACCTTGGATGAGTGTTTGAAGGACTAAATGAGTTAACAGGAGAATGGTAACTACTTAATTATTTGTTTTGGTGTGACTAATACTGTGTGGTCATTCAAAAAAGATGGCATTAAAATGTAAAGTGCATTAGGGGCCATACTATGCTTAATGAAATGTACAATAGTTATACTCCTACAGCATTCATCAGTGATAAAGTTAAACACTTAAATGGTTACATGGGAAATTGCAACTTAAATATTAAATAAAACATTAAGGATAGCATGCTAAATAGAGACTATCAGTGACATTTTATACACTTTCACTTCTAATAATGGAATTTTCGTTCATTAATCCTAATTAGATAGAAACTTTCAAGGACCTTTTCTTGCAATTTCAATGAGTTATAAACATATTACTTTGTATTAAAATTGGTACACATACTAAAAGGTTTTTCTTCTTTGGACACTGCTCATTTCCTAATGTTTCTGATTTAATGACTTCAGATTTATCTACTTCCTCCTCCCCCTCCCTCTTGCAGCTGTTTCATTCCCATCCCAAGATCCCCTTTCATAGACACCACAAAAACACAAGTTCCAAATGTACTTACTTCCCTTTCTGTTTCTTTCTTATATAATTCCAAGGCTTCACTACAAAAACATCTGTTTCCCCCATTTGCTTCCCTTTTTTCATTTCCAATTCCTAAATTTACTATTTTTCTAACACAGGCACTTGTAATTCAAGTGGAAAAGAAATAACAGCTGCCAAAACTATATCTGGAAGTCCTATAAACTATACACTGCTATATGAAATATAACATGATTAAAGAGAAGCATTAATCTGTATTCCTAGGTTAAGTTAAGTCTTCAATGTAGCAACCTACGGGGACTGACTCATCCAGGTCTGCCTGGGACTCTCGCAGGAGCCCCTTGGTTCCAGGCAACAAATTCACCCTATAGGTGTGATGCAACGAGCACAGCAGCTGAGAGCCTGGGCTTTCAAGCCAGTATGACAGATTTGATTCCTACCTCCACTGCTTACCAGCTGAGTCACCTTGGACAAGTTATGTAATATCTTTCTACGCTTCAGTTTCCTGTAACATGGAGATGATAATGGTAATATTACCTTACAAGATTATAGTGAGAAATAAATAAATATATACAAGCACTCAAATTTTGTTATTAGTTACACAAATACTTGCTAAATAGATATTAAATGCAATAATGAATACAATCACAGGGAGCACCCCAGTAAAAAGCAGCTCTTTTACAGTTCTCCAAGACCTTGGAATATTTTTATGATGCCTTACAAGTGGCACCAATCCCCTAAATAGAACATTCAGCAGAAAACTGAGTCTCCCAGTTCCTTCTTCATTTCCTTTTTCTTCACCCACAAGGGTGATTTCTTAAATCTAGGCCTAGAAAAAGTGTCCCTCTAAGAGGGATGAAACAGAGGAGTTGGAAAAAGAAATCTATGTGGACCCGTGAGTATCAAAGGAAGGGAAGAAGCAAGGGGCAGGGTGCTTTATCAGATCACTAACGTAATGTAAAAGAGAGAAAGAGAATACTTCAAACAGGTTCTATAATGTTTTAAATGTCACATTTATTCTCTTCATCATCCCCATTTGCAATTATGGCAAACAGGCTTCACTTTGTCTCAAAATGATCTAATTCTCTGAAACGCTACTCCCTCATGGCTAGGTAGTACACTCACTGGGGACCCATATTTCAAATGCAAATATAATAGATGCTAAAGTATGATGAGAAATTTTCAAATTAGCCACCTAAAACAAAAGCAGCTAAAATGTGAGTCTGCTGCATTTTAATTTTATTCAGACTTAATTGAGTGTTTAAGTTGCACTGTGGCTGCATCATCAATGATATCTGATCACTCTTTCAGTTGGGTGGCAGGAATACTGCAGTTTTTCCACTTTGAATTTGGGGGCAAATAATGATTCCAATACATCTGGTGACTAAAAAAATAGGAAAAGTGACAGCTAGGTGACTTCAAAGTGTCTTCCAAAGTTATTTATTGTCACCAACCCTCCTTCTTTTCAAACTCCTTGCATATGCCACCACTGTAGGACCATAAACTCCAGCAGTTGGTTTCAGTTAGGGAGCCAGGGGAAATTCTGCTGCTTTAGTGATACACTTTGCCCTATTTTATTTCAATAAAGAACAGGACTTCAAGTATTTAACTAGGTTACCTATCTTTTGAGGCGTGATTTAGAAGAGTCGTATATGTAAAAGATGATATGTAAAAAATATTCAAGGAACATTTGGTGGCAAGTAAAAAAAATGCAGAGTCAGGTTGACTATTGCAGGTTCAAAGGTCTAATGTTCATTAGCCCCAGTTATGATGCCAAAGAAATCCACAGGTAACAGGAATATTCTGAAGATAAAGAACTATCATCATGGGGGGGCGGTGCGGTGAGGCAGTTTGTATCTTTCAAAACTGATTGCCTATTTTTTTTCCTTAGATCAATTTCCTAGTACTTTTGAAATCAAGAGAAAAATTATTGTTATCCTTCTAGCCACATACCAAATATCATCAACACTGCTTTCCCCTTCACCAACCCCAGCTCTATGACTCTGTAATTCTTTGCTTCTGTTTCCCCTACTAGTCTGTGAGTTTTCTTAAGGGCCAAGCTTTGTCTCTTCTATCCTTGCATCATTATTTTCAGCAGTTAACATGGGTTCAAGAATCTGGATTCACACAAAAGGATGATTAGAGGGCAAGATAATTAAACCATCTTTTATGAGAGTTGTTTAGATTCCATTCTTACCAGGCAATTCCCATATCTTACTTCCTGACATCCCCTCCTCCTTCCACTCTTGGGTTTTAACCCTTTACTCATGCCAACTGGTAATGATTCACCCCATGTGTATAGCTATCTCCTAGCCATGGCACATTTCACAGCACTGGTTTGTCTTTCCTGTTGAATTTTGTCTTGATAACTCCATTTGTTTCCTTGATTTGACTCCTTTTTAATCACCTTCCAAGTCTCTGGCTCAGTCTGACTCCCTGTTGGGTGTAGTCCTATTATACAAAATGTCCTATCACACTGAAGCTATACTACCACCCAGACCACTGTCTGAGACATCAGATGTGCTCAACAAATGTTGGCTGAATAGTGCTCAACAAATGTTGGCTGAATAGCTGAAAGAATGAATACATGAACGAATAAATTAATGGATATTTGATAAGAAATAAAATGCCTCTCTGTAACAATGGCTGAAAGGAAACATTCTTTAATTCTAACTGTACTATTGGGAGTCATAATGGTCCAACGGTGACACATCCAACTTTCAAGCCCTGTTAATTATTTTTCAGTCCCAAATAACTTCTAAATGAAGAGAAAAAGAAAGAAAAGTCCAATTTTAACAGGGAGAGAACAATGCGTTTGTGACCCACTAAGTGACAACAGGTAATGAATAAAATATACAAAGGAACCTCAGAAGCTGACTAATTTGAACTTATTAACATGTCATACTTAAGAATGCCCAATCCCTAGTTTCCTGCAGTTAACTGTGTAGCCACTGTTCACTGAGAAGGAAGCAAGCCTACCTGTAAAGGGCATTCCTGTGATACAGGTCAATCAGACCACCTAGCTGATACAGGTCTGCCTAGCTGTTTCAGTTTCCTAGCAGAAGTGATGACTGTGTCTTCTAGATGGTGATGGAAAACAGGTAACTTGATGAGACTATGAAGATGAACAAAGTAGGGGGGGGAGAATGTGCCTCACTGTTAGTCTTGGATAGCTCTGGTGTATAGTCTGCAATACCTTCCCACAGGCTCAATTTTTGGTACATGTGGTGGCTACAAAACCACTCAGGGACTCGGACAGAGGCACAGACCAGTATTATAAGAGGCAGGTCACAGAAGAAAGCTAAACAAAATACAAATGCATTACATATAATCTAAATGAAGAAAGACTCATAGTAAGAAACTATGGAATAATAATGAAAGGAAAGAACTGTTTCTCATGGGAATCAAAGAGCATCCATTTGTGAGTTAATGTGGTATACAGATGGCAAAATCCTTATGTCTGGTTTTGCTTGTGGAGACTTGAACGCCTTGAATATACATTGCACTAGTCTTTCACGTGTAACTAATCAGAAGAAAAGATATTAGACTTTCCTCCTCTGTCAGTTTCACTAGAGAGAAATCTTTAATTAGCTATAAGGAAACACACCTTTAATAGGAAAACTGTAACTCGTGTTTCACCAAAAGTGGCACATAATATAATTAAGGATTCATTTAGGTATGTGTATTAGTTAGGGTTCTCTAGAGAAACAGAATCAACAGGGAACACTTGCAAATATAAAATTTATGAAAGTGTCTCACGTGACCATAGGAATGCAGAGTCCAAAATCCACAGGGCAGGCTAAGAAGCCGATGACTCCAATGGATGGCCTGGATGAACTCCACAGGAGAGGCTCACCAGCCAAAGCAGGAATGCAACCTGTCTCCTCTGAGTCCTCCTTAAAAGGCTTCCCATGATTGGATTTAGCATCACTAGTTGCAGAAGACACTCCCCTTTGGCTGATTACAAATGGAATCAGCTGTGGATGTAGCTGACGTGATCATGACCTAATCCTATGAAATGTCCTCATTGCAACAGACAAGCCAGCGCTTGCCCAATCAGATGAACAGGTACCACAACTTGGCCAAGTTGACACCTGTCCCTAACCATGACAGTCCACCCCTTGTCAACTTGGCACATATACATACATACATATATATATATCACCTTAGACCATACTTAATTTCCAAATGAAAACAAATAAGCACACATTTTTTTCTTTTACCTGACAATACTCAACTGTCCTGCATATAACTGGAAACACATAAATCTCTCCAGAATAGCGTGCAAATCCTTGGGCAACATTCATTCTTAAACTTGATATCTTACAACTTAAATAGTATAACACAAACAAAACAGCATTACAGTCCTCGTTTCTGTAACTGATCACGTGGTCGAAGTTCATATTTATCACTACCTTCTTCCACTACCCATTCCATGTTCCCTTTCCCCTCAGCAAGCACTTCAGCTGGCCGTGGTTCTTTGCCTGGTGGGGTGACCCAAACCTTCATTCCTGAAGTCTCAGAGCCATTAGTGGTCCTGCCTGGATTGTGTTGTTGCAGTTTTCCATTGATTTTAATCACAGGGCATGGTAGTACTAATAGGCGCCCCAGGGGATCTCCTATATTCCAAGAAAACTCTTCTTTACCTCCATTATGTAGTTGCAGTCCTACTTCCTTCTGATAGTCAGGGTCAATTACCCCAGACAATAATTTAATCCCCTTCTTGGTGTGTTGATCCAGAGGCATAAGTAGCCCAAAGTGGCCAGGTGGCAATCTTAACTTCCAGTTCAGTGGTATCACTGTTGTTTCTCCTGGAGAAAGCACACCCCGTTTTGGAACTAAAACCTGTAGGCCAGCAGAACTCAGGGTAGCAGAGACAGGAAGCAAAAATTTTCCTAGTGGATCACTAGGCGTAATAGTGAGTGGCACCACACCCATTTCCACCCCTTGGTTCCTGGACCCATGGATCCTGGCTATGGGAGAAACAGCACCATACAGCGGACGCTGATTCAGAGCATACACAGCTTCCTGGAGAACATTACCCCAGCCTTTCAAGTTTTTGCCACCTAGTTGGCACTGTAATTGAGTTTTCAAAAGGCCATTCCACCGTTCTATCAATCCAGCTGCTTCTGGATGATGGGGAACATGGTAAGACCAGAGAATTCCATGAGCATGTGCCCATTCCCGCACTTCATTTGCTGTGAAGTGTGTTCCTTGATCCGAAGCAATGCTATGTGGAATACCATGACGATGGATAAGGCATTCTGTAAGCCCATGGATAGTAGTTTTGGCAGAAGCATTGCGTGCAGGGAAAGCAAACCCATATCCAGAGTATGTGTCTATTCCAGTTAGAACAAATTGCTGCCCCTTCCATGAAGGGAGTGGTCCAATGTAATCAACCTGCCACCATGTAGCTGGCTGGTCACCTCGGGGAATGGTGCCATATCGGGGGCTGAGTATGGGTCTCTGCTGCTGGCAGATTGGGCACTCAGCAGTGGCTGTAGCCAGGTCAGCCTTGGTGAGTGGAAGTCCATGTTCCTGAGCCCATGCATAACCTCCATCCCTACCACCATGACCACTTTGTTCATGAGCCCATTGGGCAATAACAGGAGTTGCTGGGGAAAGAGGCTGACTGGTATCCATAGAACGGGTCATCTTATCCACTTGATTATTAAAATCTTCCTCTGCTGAAGTCACCCTCTGGTGTGCATTCACATGGGACACAAATATCTTCATGTTTTTAGCCCACTCAGAAAGGTCTATCCACATACTTCTTCCCCAGACCTCTTTGTCACCAATTTTCCAATTATGGTCTTTCCAAGTCCCTGACCATCCAGCCAAACCATTAGCAACAGCCCATGAGTCAGTATACAAATGCACCTCTGGCCAGTTTTCCTTCCAAGCAAAATGAACAACCAGGTGCACTGCTCGAAGTTCTGCCCATTGGGAGGATTTCCTCTCACCACTGTCCTTCAAGGACACCCCAGAAAGGGGTTGTAATGCTGCAGCTGTCCACTTTCGGGTGGTACCTGCATATTGTGCTGAACCATCTGTAAACCAGGCCCGAGTTTTCTCTTCCTCAGTCAATTCACTGTAAGGAACACCCCAAGAAGCCATAGCTCTGGTCTGGGAAAGAGAAGGTAATGTGGCAGCAGGAGTGGAAACCATGGGTATTTGTGCCACTTCTTCATGTAACTTACTTGTGCCTTCAGGACCTGCTCTGGCTCTATCTCGTATATACCATTTCCACTTTACAATAGAGTGCTGCTGTGCACGCCCAACTTTATGGCTTGGTGGGTCAGACAACACCCAACTCATGATAGGCAACTCAGGTCTCATGGTAACTTGGTGGCCCATGGTTAAGCGTTCAGTCTCTACTAAGGCCCAGTAGCAGGCCAAAAGCTGTTTCTCAAAAGGAGAGTAATTATCTGCAGCAGATGGTAAGGCTTTGCTCCAAAATCCTAAGGGTCTGCGTTGTGATTCTCCTATAGGGGCCTGCCAAAGGCTCCAGACAGCATCTCTATTTGCCACTGACACTTCCAGCACCATTGGATCTGCTGGATCACATGGCCCAAGTGGCAGAGCAGCTTGCACAGCAGCCTGGACCTGTTGCAGAGCCTCCTCTTGTTCAGGTCTCCACTCAAAATTAGCAGCTTTTCTGGTCACTTGATAAATGGGCCGGAATAGCACACCCAAATGAGGAATATGTTGTCGCCAAAATCCAAAAAGACCAACTAGGCGTTGTGCCTCTTTTTTGGTTGTGGGAGGGGCCAGATGCAGCAATTTATCCTTCACCTTAGAAGGGATATCTCGACATGCCCCACACCACTGGACACCTAAAAATTTTACTGAGGTGGAAGGCCCCTGTATTTTTGTTGGATTTATCTCCCATCCTCTGACACGCAAATGCCTTACCAGTAAATCTACAGTAGTTGCTACTTCTTGCTCACTAGGTCCAATCAACATGATATCATCAATATAATGGACCAGTGTGATGTCTTGTGGGAGGGAGAAACGATCAAGGTCTCTGCAAACAAGATTATGACATAGGGCTGGAGAGTTGATATACCCCTGAGGTAGGACAGTGAAAGTATATTGCTGACCTTGCCAGCTGAAAGCAAACTGTTTCTGGTGGTCCTTACTAATAGCTATTGAGAAAAAAGCATTTGCCAGATCAATAGCTGCATACCAGGTACCAGGGGATGTATTGATTTGCTCAAGCAATGATACTACATCTGGAACAGCAGCTGCAATTGGAGTTACCACCTGGTTGAGTTTACGATAATCCACTGTCATTCTCCAAGACCCATCTGTTTTCTGCACAGGCCAAATAGGAGAGTTGAATGGGGATGTGGTGGGAATCACCACCCCTGCATCTTTCAAGTCCTTAAGAGTGGCAGTAATCTCTGCAATCCCTCCAGGAATACGGTATTGCTTTTGATTTACTATTTTGCTTGGTAGGGGCAGTTCTAGTGGCTTCCACTTGGCCTTTCCCACCATAATAGCCCTCACTGCACGAGTTAGAGAACCAATGTGGGGATTCTGCCAGTTGCTCAGTATGTCTATGCCAATTATACATTCCGGAACTGGGGAAATAACTACAGGATGGGTCCGGGGGCCCACTGGACCCACTGTGAGACGGACCTGAGCTAAAACTCCATTGATCACCTGGCCTCCATAAGCCCCCACTCTGATTGGTGGTCCAGAGTGACGTTCTGGGTCCCCTGGAATTAATGTCACTTCTGAACCAGTGTCTAATAATCCCCGAAATATCTGATCATTTCCTTTTCCCCAATGCACAGTTACCCTGGTAAAAGGCCGTTGGTCTCCTTGGGGAAGACTTAGAGGAAGGTTAACAGTATAAATCTGTGGCAGTGTAACAGGTTTCTCCCCCATAGGGACCTGGCCTCCCCTTCATTCAAGGGGCTCAGGGTCTGTAAACTGTTTCAAGTCTGGAAATTGGTTAAGGGGCCGTGACTCTGTGTTTTTGTAATTCAGGTTAGACTTCTGTTCCCTTGACCTAGAACTCTTTTGTTTATACAGCTCCAACAAGAATTTAGTAGACTGCCCTTCTATTGTATATCTAGGCACCCCATGATTTACTAGCCAATGCCACAAATCTCTGCGTGTCATATAATTTTGATGCCTCCTTTGAGTTTGTTGTCTAGTATAATACCCACGTCTACCCTGTCTTTGGTGATTAAGTGCTGCCACCTGGCTTCTGCCAACTCGGGATCCTGTCATCCCCATTGTGTTTAAGGATTCCAGCTCAGTGACAGCAGTTCCTACAGTAATATCTGACCTACAGAGAAGCGCAACCACAGAGCTCTTGAGGGATGATGGTGCTAGTCTCACAAATTTATTTCTCACTGTTCTGGTAAAAGGTGCATCCTCTGGACATTCCTGGGGTGTAAGAGCAGGCTTTGCATGATAAATCCACTCTAACATCCCAATCTCTCTAAGCCTCTGGATCCCCTCATCTACATTATACCAGGGCAGTTCTGGCATTTCAACCTCAGGTAATGTTGGCCACCTTTTGATCCATGTTTCAACCAACCACCCAAACAAGCTGTTAACACCTTTTCTAACTGCTCTAGCTATAACATTGAATGCAGAATCTCTGCTTAGTGGGCCCATATCAATAAATTCAGCCTGATCCAGCCTTGTATTCCTCCCACCATTATCCCACACTCTTAAAATCCATTGCCACACGTATTCCCCTGATTTCTGTCTATATAAATTGGAAAACTCACACAGTTCTTTTGGAGTATAACGTACCTCCTCATGTGTGACAATTTGTACCTCACCTTTAGGGGCCTGTTGGGACTTTAGTCTAGTTATAGGTCTAGAAGAAATGAGGGGTGGTGGGGGTGGGTCATGAAAAGAATGAGAAATATCTTCCAAGCCATTCACTTCAGGACTTTCATTTGCCGTTTCATCTGGTGAAACAGGATTAATAACTCTAGGGCTAATCCCTTCAGGAGGAGGTTGGGTGGCCAATTCCTCAAAGCAGGCTGGAGGTGGGGCGGCTATGTCCTCAGGGCAGACTATTACAGGGTTATCTAAAGAAGGCTCAGCATGGTCTAGGGTTTCAACCTCACCCCCAACATCATTATCAATCCATATGTCACCATCCCATTTTTCAGGGTCCCACTCCTTTCCAATCAATGCCCTCACTTTAACGGCAGACACCATGCAAGACTGAGATTTCAGTTTACGTTGTAAAGTTGCTACTCTAACAATAAGATTCTGAGTCTGATTTTCAGAGATCTCAAGTCTACGGCTACAGGAAATAAAATTTTCCTTCAGGATACTCATAGAAACCTCTACATCTTTCAGACGGCACTTAAGCTTCTTGTTTGAAGCCTTAAGCCTATCCCTTTCAAGCTTTAATGTGGACAGTGTATCTAACAACAACCAACCAACATCTCTATAACTCTTATTTCTACAAAACTCTGTAAAGGTGTCAAAAACATTATCCCCCAGAGTCTGGCTTCGTAGAAGCGAAGCATTAGGAGAATCAAATGATGATATTTTGACTATCTCCTTTGCCAACTCACTCCATGGATTGGGAGTGTCATTCTGATTATGGGAATCAGAGTCCTTAGTGTCTCTGAGCCCAGTCAGAGTAGAAAACCATTCATAAAAACCCATTTTTAAGATTCTGTTCCTTAAGAACCACTCCTGGTACCAAGATGTATTAGTTAGGGTTCTCTAGAGAAACAGAATCAACAGGGAACACTTGCAAATATAAAATTTATGAAAGTGTCTCACGTGACCGTAGGAATGCAGAGTCCAAAATCCACAGGGCAGGCTAAGAAGCCGATGACTCCAATGGATGGCCTGGATGAACTCCACAGGAGAGGCTCACCAGCCAAAGCAGGAATGCAACCTGTCTCCTCTGAGTCCTCCTTAAAAGGCTTCCCATGATTGGATTTAGCATCACTAGTTGCAGAAGACACTCCCCTTTGGCTGATTACAAATGGAATCAGCTGTGGATGTAGCTGACGTGATCATGACCTAATCCTATGAAATGTCCTCATCGCAACAGACAGGCCAGCGCTTGCCCAATCACATGAACAGGTACCACAACTTGGCCAAGTTGACACCTGTCCCTAACCATGACAGTATGTAAATTAGGATAAAAACATAATACATTTATTATATCCAAGGCGCTACCTTACTCCTTTAGTAACCTAAAGGCACAGAACAATACAGTTTAATTTGTAACAGAATAATTTTTCCATTTTATATATATATATACGTGTGTTATATGTTTGTATAATCACTATTAGCAGCATTACACACACATACACATTGTGTATGTATAATGCTGCTAATATTGATTCATAATTACTTTACAAATTTGTGGGTAAATCATTCATACCCTAAACCAAGAGATGGTTACAAAATTTCTTGGTAGTTCTACATTCACACACTTCTCTCAGCCAAAGTTCTCATAGCCGGGGTTGATTTTAGCAGTACTTCACAGTTTCTCAGATATGGAACTGTTTCACCCCCACATTTATGCCATCACAATCACGTGAAGTTGTACTATCAGCTATTAGACAAATCTTAGGAAGTATGTTCTAATATTAGAACAGAAGCCTTGAACTTCAGAGAATAGCCTCTTTATTTTCATAGCCACAAATTCAAATTTATGATGAAAGATTACAATTAATTATCAAGAAGCCTGTGGGCATCAAAGATCTTGTGGTGGTGTGTGACAAGGGCCTCTGAAGTCTTTACTGTTCATACAATATTTAACTGAGGTTTGTTTGAAAAGGGGCACTCTTTCTGTTTTGTAAAAAAGTAGGGCCAAGCTCAAACGAAGTTGTTCAGCTAAAAGGAAGACTGCAGAGTGGTTAAGGAGAAGACCTTCTGAGTCTAACAGATCTGAGTCTGATTCCACGTTCAAACACGTGTTGGCTGTATGACCCTGAACAATATACTCCACTTCTCTAAATATAAGTTTTCTCATCTGCAAAACCAGACCACACTATTTTCTTCTTGTTATGGCTGAGAAAACTAAATCATAAACTACACAACCCTGACATCCTGCCAATAAAAGTGTTTATTGCCATTGTTGTTTTCAGGCTCCCTTTCCTCTCTTTGCCTTTTCTCCCCTTTTAAGTTGGTCCTCTCAAGAGCGCCAGCAAAATATCTGTGAAACTCATTTGGATAAAGGTGTAAATGACTGTGTTACTACTTTTCTGATTAAATGCATTTAAGCATGAGAAAACACATATGTAAACAAATAAATGCATTTCCATCATCTATATTAAGGGTAAGCAAGTAAGGTCAATAAGATATTTCTCTAGAATGGAAGGTGATAACAGTAGTGAATGAAGGTTTAGGATACTTTTGGACCCAAAAGCCATTACTCTGATTCTAAGAATAAAATCCAAAAAAACAAAATCAATTTTGGGAGGTGAAAATCTCCAATTTTTTTTTTTTAAGAGATGGTACCAGATCTGTGGTTTAATAATACCAATTGAGCAATGAGGTATGGGACAACATGAAAGGAAAAATAATGTGAGATTAGAAGGTACTGTAATAGTCCATATGAGAGGTAAGGAGGTACTAGTGTATTGGTAACAGAGACTGAAAGGAAGAAAGTTGTATAAAACATATTGCAGTAGCTGATGCCCAGAATATGAACACTTTGATGTATGGGAAAAAAGAGAAGTTAAAGATAATTGAGGTTTTGAGCATAGTTATGTGGAAATCTGGGGACCTCTTTAATAAAAAATGGGAGACTTAGGAGAGAAAGCCAATGAGGTCCTTTTTAGTCAAGCTAAATTTCAAGATATATCTGGGATCAATGGTGAGAACTCAATGGACATTTTGAAATGTGGGAACTGGTGAAATAGTCCATGGCTGGAAATGTAAATGCATAAATCATGGAAGAAAAGGTAACTTTTTCAACTCTGGGAATGGAAAATTTAGCAAGTGTTTTTTAGGGAGACAGGGTGGGGAGAGGAAGAGAAAAACAAACCACCAACAGGAGAAGAAATAATAAGGGAGAAGGAGAGCCAGCAGAGGTCATATCCTGGAAGCCTAGAGATGAATGAATGAGTGTTTGATAGAAGGGCACTGATCAGGAGCAAGCATCAAGAAACAAAAGAGAGAATGGGGATAGCACATTCCTCTGAGGATAGCTGTGAACAAGAATGAAGATGAGAGTGACATCAAGATAGGGATGTTATGACATATTGGAAAAGTTTCCCCTTAGAAGCAACTAATAATAGGGCAATTAATAATAGGGCAGTTCCCACTTGCTTGGAACTCTGGAGGATGCTGAAGACTAGAGAAGGACTCCACAAATGCTGACTAGAAGAAAAAAAAACTGTCAAAAAAGAAGGTAGGAGATCTGCAACTTGGATGCTGCAGGCAGGCCCAACATCTCGCTCAGTCCCACACCACTGAAGCGTAACACAACGACAGCACTGGGCCAGGCACTTCCCGCTGCAGTTGCGGACCACAAACCCACTCATAGCAGGGGATTAGAATTGCACGCACATCCAGGCCCTGGGACCAAGGTCACATAGTCCCAGGGTGGACCCCGGGTGGTAGGCAAGCAATGCATATAAAAGGAGCCTCCAACTGTTGACAAGAGGTGCAGATGCCAAGCTTGCTCTATAACTGTTGGAGCCCCTAAAGGAAAAAATGGGTGTCTTTTTGGACACTGACCCTTACTGGCTTCCTGGGTGGGATATCCTAAAATGGAAATTATGGAGACAGAAAATCCTCACAGAAGAAAGAGAAAACTGAACTGCTGTAAGGCAGGGAAGGCCCCAGTACTGAAAATTGTAATAAAAAAGGGGCAATGAGAGTTGGAAAAGAGTTGGGAAATCATAACCACTTGGGGAAATCTGAACAAAAATAAATAGAACAGTGGTTCAGTGGTAGAATGCTCGCCTTCCATGCAGCATTCCTGAGTTCGATTTCTGGACCATGCACCCCAAAACAAAACAAAACAAAAAAGAACAGAACAGGACTCTGGGAAAAGGAAGAGGGGAAAGGAAATTATCTCCTGGAGGTGAAACAATTGCACATAAAAGGCCAATCTTAAAAGTTATACTGCATGCCAAGCAAGACATAGGTGCAACAGACCTGAGAAAATCTAAGCTGTTAAACAAAAGTTACTCTGAAGGTACAGTATAAGTTGTACCAATGGTTGAAGAAGAGCCTTAACAGACAGCCAATCTACAATAAAATACTGGACAAAAGGAAGATACTGACTTTCAAAGTTAACACGTCAAAATAATCAGATGCCCAGACATCAGAAAAAAGCCACAAGTCATACCAAGAAACAGGAAGATATGGTTCATTTAAGAGAACAAATGAAAACTTCAGGACACACAGACCTTGGAACAAAAATCAAAGAAAATTAAAACAAGTCTACTAAGTCAATTCAAGGGCATGGAGGGAAATATGGATGGAAACAAACTAAATATGGATATAGAGCTAAAGGATACAAAGATGACAATGTGTGAAAAGAAAATTAGAAACAAAAAAAGCACAACTTATGGAGATGAAAACACATAATACTGGAGACTAACAATTCATTAGAGGCATACAAAGTAGATTTGAACAGACAGAAGAATCAATTAACTAGAAGTCAGGACAATCAACATCACGTAGTTGGAAGAAAAGATAATGAAAATAATAGTAAAAACTGAGCAGAGTCTAAGGGACCTGTGTCACAGCATGATATGTACCAACCTAAGCATCATGGGAGTCCCAGGAGAAAAAGAGAAGGGAAAAGGGGCAGAAAGAATACTTGATAAAATAATGGCTGATAATTTCCCAATTCTTACAAAAGACATAAACCTACATGTCCAAGAAGCACAACGAATTTCAAACAGGAAAAACCCCAATAGTACTACTCTAGGACACATACTAATCAGAATGTCAAATGCCAACAATAAAGAGAGAATTCTGAAAGCAGCAAGAGAAAAGCTATTTGCCACATAAAAGAGAGGCTCAATAAGACTAAGTGCCCATGTCTCATCAGAAACCATGGAGGCAAGAAGTCAATATTTTGATATATTTTAAGTACTGAAGGAGAACAACTGTTAACTCAAAAGTCTTTATATGGCAAAACTGTCCCTCAAAAATGATGGACAGTTTAGGACATTCACGGATAAACAAAAACTGAGATAGTTGATCACTTCCCACAAGAACTGCCAAAGGGAGCTGCTTAGGTTGAAACAAAAAGACAGGGAAGTGTGGCTTGTAACAGTATAAAGAAGTGAATATGTTCAATAAAGGTAACTAAATGGGTAAATGCAAAATCTAATAGTACTGTATCCCAGGTTATAACTGTACTCTTTATTTTCAGTAAAAGTTAGAATACAATTGAATAAGAAATAATAATGTTTCCTTTTAACAGACACACAAAATAGAAATAGGTAATGTGTGACAAACAACATAAATAGGGGAATCAGAAGGAGATGGGGATAGAGAATGTGAATGCTACTAAAGTGAAGTCAGCATTTTTTCAAACTAGTAGGTTACAGACATATTATTTAACACGACCCCAAGGTAACCACAAATAAAACATTTTAAAAACATAAAGAAAGAAAAATGAGGAAGGGATTAATCAGTTACCTCACAAAAGGAAGTTGCAGTAAAGGAAAAGAAAGACAAAAAGATATAATACATAAAAGATAAAGGACAAGATGGAGTAAGTCTTGCCTTATCAAAAGACAGAGATTGTCAGAAGAGCTTTTTTTTTTAAAAAAAGCACAATCTATGTTGTTTTATAGAGACTCACCTTAGACCCCCCAAAAAACAATTTGAAAATGAAAGATGGAAAAAGATATTCCATGCAAATAGTAAACAAAAGAGAGCTGAGGTAGCTATACTAATATTAGGCAAAAAAAGACTATAAGTCAAAATAAGTAACAAGAAACAAAGAAGGATACTATATGTTGATAAAAGTCTCAATCCACCAAGAAGAAATAGCAATCATAAACAATTATGTACCTAACCAGGAAGTCTAAACTTCATGAGGCAAAACACAGGCAAAATTGAAGGGAGAAAAAGATACCTCTAAAATAATTGTTGGAGAATTTAATGGACTACTTTCGTCAGCCGATAGAACACCTAGAGAGAAGATCAGTAAGGAAACAGAGAATTTGAACAATAGAAAAATGACCTATAGCTAACAGACATATACAGAACACTGCACCTCTGAATAGTCAGATACACATTCATTTCAAGTACAGCCCACATGTTGAGTCACAAAACAAGTCTCAATAAATTTTAAAAGTTTGAAATTACACAAAATATTCTTTCTAAGTACAATGGAATGAAACTTAAATAACAGAGAACTGGAAAAGCCACAAACATATGGAAGTTAACAAAGAAGAATCATAATGGTAATCAGTAAATAACTGAGATGAATTCAAATGGGAACACAAAAATATTAAAATTTATGGGGATTTCAATGAAGACAGTGCTCAGAGGGAAATTTATAACCCTAAATGTTTACATTAAAAAACGAGAGTTCATATCAGAGACCTAACCACATCTCTGGAGGAACTAGGAAAAAAACAGCAAGTTAAACCTGAAGTGAGAAGAAAAGAAATAAAGATTAGAGCACAAATAAATAAAATAGAGGATAAAAACATAGAATTAACAAAGCCAGAAATTAGTTCTTTGAAAAGACCAATAAAATTGACAAACCTTCACATGAACTAAAAAAAGAAAGTGGATGCAATGATTAAAATCAGAAAGGAAAGGAGCGACATAACTAATGACTTCTCAGAAATAAAAAGGATCATTAGGATACTAGGAACTACATGCCAACAAATTAGATAACCTAAATGAAATAGACAAATTCCTAGAAACAAATGGATAATCTTCACTGACTCTTGAAGAAAAAAAGATATCAACAGACCAGTTACAAGGAAAGACATTGAATTAGTCATCAAAAACCTCTCAACAAAGAAATGCCCAAGACCAGATGGCTTCAAATAATTAATACCAATCCAGTTCACACTCTTCCCAAAAACTGGATAGGAGCACTCCCTAACTCATTCTATGAGGCCAACATCATCCTCATATCAAAGCCAAATTAAGATGCCAGAAAAGAAAATTACAGACCAATATCATTTATGAATATAGATGCAAAAATCCTCAAAATCCAAACCAAACCAAATCCAAATCCAAATCTAAAAGCGTATTTTAAAAATCTAAATGGAACCAGCCTAAGGACTGACATACAGACCAATGGAATTGAATTGAGAATTAAAAAATAGTCCCCCACACCTATGGCCAATGGATTTTTGACAGGGGAGCACACACCAATCAAGAAAGAACAGCCTCTTCAATAAATGATACTGGGAAGACCATATAACTATATGCAAACCAAATCCAAAAGCGTATTTAAAAAATTATATATCATGATCAAGGGGGATTTATCACTGGTATGCAACAATAAAACAATTCAATAATATAGCATACCATATTTACAGAAAAAAGGGGAAAACAAGACCACAGGTTCTTCTCAATAGATGCAGCAAAGGCATTTGACAAAAGTCAGCATCCCTTCTTGATAAAAACACTTAGAAACTAGGAATGGAATGGAACACCTTCAACATGATAAAGGGCATAAATGAAAAACCCACTGCCAACATCATACTCAGTAGTGAAAGACTGAGAGCCTTCTAAGGTCAGGAAAAAGACAACCATGCCCACTGTCACCACTGTTATTCAACATTGTACTGGAAGTTCCTACCAAAGCAGTTAGGCACCTAAATTGGAAAGGAAAAAGTTAAGTATTCACAATTTGCAGGCAACATGATCCTAAATACATGAAGTCCAAAGAAATCTGTAACAAAGCCACTAGAGCTAATAAACAAATTCAGCAAAGTGGCAGAGTACAAGATGAATGTGTAAAAATCAGTAGTGTTTCTAGACACTAATAAATGAACAATGCGAAGAGGAAGTTAAGGGAAAAAGTCCATTTACAATAGCAACTAAAAGAATAAAATACTTAGGAATAAATTTAATCAAGATGTAAACTACAAAATTTTGATATAAGAAATCAAAGATGATTTAAACAATGGAAGGACATCCCATGCTTATAGGTTAGAAGATTAAATATTGTCAATTCTATCCTAAGTGATTTACAGATTAAAAGCAATTCCAATGAAAATTTCAAGCCTTCTTTGCAGAAATGGAAACTCTAATTATCAAATTTATTTGGAGGGGAAAGGACCCTGAATAGCTAAAACCATCTTGAAAAAGAAGACCAAAGTTGAAGATTCACACTACCCAATCTTTAAACTTATTATAAAGCTACGGTAGTCAAAACCACATAGAACTAGTATAAGGAATGAAATACAGACCAACAGAATTGAATTGAGAATTCAGAAATAGTCCCCTACACCTATGGCCAATGGATTTTTGACAAGGGAGCACAGACCATTCAATCAAGAAAGAACAGCCTCTTCAACAAATGATACTGGGAAAACCGGATAACACTATATGCAAATGAATGAAGGGTGACCTAATGTCATACCATGTACAAACATTAACTCAAAATGTGTCAAAGACCTACATATAAGAACCAGGATTATAACATTCACAGACGAAAACAAGGAGAGGCATCTTCAGGACATTGTGTTAGGCAACTGTTTCTCAGACCTTACACCCAAAGCTGTGATGCAGAGAGTTGTCAGACGGCAGGTTGCATTTTTTTTTCTTATAAAAATGCAGATTTTTGGTACCAAGGAAAAACATACTCAGTGTCCTCAAGACGGCTATCTTGGAGTCAGTGCTCTAAGTATAAAAGTAACAAGCACATGGCGCTGGATCTGACAGCAAGCAGAGCAGTAGTGGGGGACAAACTGGAACAGGATTTCATATTTTACACTAACTGGGTTGACTATTGAAGTACATGAGACCTCTCTAATTGTTGGCATAGTGAAAAAACCACAAAGTACTTGAGATTTTGCTTCAAACAAACAACTGAGTAGCAAGAATTAATAACTCACTTTGCAGCAGAATCTTCATAATTCAGAAGTATTTAATCCCTTACATTTCTTCCACATTTTGGGCAAAAGAAGTCTCTATTATACCTTAAAACCTTATCATGGGAGGGGGGTGAGCAGACATCTTGGGATCGCAAGAGTGGCCCGGACGGCTGAGCTGGGGGCCGCAGACACCAGGTCTGTATTCAGAGAGATGGACTGTGGAGACTGAGCTGCCACCATGACGAGAGGGTTATTCATCTATAAGCACAAGGGGAAGGTGTTTTCATCTCCCAAGTCTACCAAGATGACACTGGGAGGAACGTCCAGCATTTTATCCATGCCCAGCAGCAGGTGTGCAGTCCTGTCTCCAACATCCCATGTGTCAGCCTTTTCCATGTTAAGCAGTTCAATATCTGGCTGGCAGCTGTCATCAGGCAGAATGTCAGTGCTGCCATGGTCTCCGAATCCCTCTACAAGATGTATGATGTAATGGCTGCCAACTTTGATCAGTGAGGAGAACATCAAGAACCATTTTGTGCTTATATATGAGCTGCTGGATGAGATCCTAGACTTTGGCTATCCACAGAACTCTGAGACAGGGCACTGAAAACCTTCATCATTCAGCAGGGCATTAAGAGCCAGCACCAGACAAAAGAAAAGCAGTCCCAGATCACCAACCAGTGATGGGGTAGATCAGTTGGCAATGGGAAGGCATCAAATATCGCTGGATGAGCTCTCTCTAGATGTGCTGGAGAGTGTGAATCTGCTCATGTCCCCCACAGGGGCAGGTGCTGGGTGCTCATATGTCAGGCCGGGTAGTGATGAAGAGCTTAGTGGCATGCCTGAGTGCAAATTTGGGATAAAGAACAAGATTGTGACTGGGAAGCAGGGCAAGGGCACAGCTGATGAAACAAGCAAGAGTAGAAAGCAATCAATTGCCATCAATGACCGCACCTTTCACCAGCGTATGCAGCCGAGCATGTCTAACTCTGCACATCAGCTTCACCCACCAGATGGAGAATTTGTCCCACAAAGGACATCATCCTTCATTTCCAGTGGATCCCAATAGTGTGAGAAATGGGTCGCACTAAACTAGAGGTTAAGGTGGTTATCAAGTCCAACTTCAAACCCTCACTACTGGCCCAGCAGATTGAGGTGAGACTCCCAACCCTACTGAATGCAAGCGGAATGCAGGTGATCCTCACGAAGGGCAAGGCCAGCGAGAACCCATTGTGTGGAACACCAAGTGCATGGCAGGCATGAAGGAGTCGCAGAGCAGAGCAGAAAACGAGCTTCTGCCCACCAAGAAAAAATGGGCTCAAGTCTCCCATTTCCATGAACTTTGAGGTACCATATGCACCCTCTGGCCTCAAACTGTGCTATTTGAAGGTGTCTGAATCGAAGCTGAACTACGTTGACCATGTCATCAAATGGGTGCACTACACTGGCTGCAGTGACATTTATGAGACCTACCGTAGCTGCCATTACAGCTAGCCCACGTCTCCACCCTCCATTTCCACAGAGCAGGGTGCCCTGGTCATCCCACACCAGTGTCCCCTCCTCCCATCTGTTCTGCTGTCTTCCCTTTGCACCAGCCCCTAAATCTAGGTCTGGACCAAACCCCTCACAAGCAGGACTGGTGGTGCAGGACCCGGGCCTCCTGGGCAGGGAGTGGGGAAGGGGGGGGAGGTTGGGGGCTTCTACTTCTCCATCTGTCTCACTGTCCTAGCCCAATGTAGGCTCTGAGTTCTGTGGCCAAAGCCAGGTGGGCCCCCTCTGCTCCTCTTTCCTGTGGCCACACCACTCTGGAATGGAAGGGTTTGCTGCCCCTCACCTCAGGCCTCCCCTGGTGGCCAGAAATGAATTCCCAGCCCTTAATCCTTACTCTGCTTTGGGATAGTGTGAGCTTCCTTTTGTACACATGCGACTTTGTCCAGTTATAAACCCAACAAACTCTGTAGAGCAGGAGTTAAAAAAAAACAACCTTATGAAAGATTAGCAAATACAAGTCAGTGGTATATTTTGCCCCAAACTTCCCTAAAACATGCACACACTAAAATATATGTGCAATTTCTTATTAGTATCTTTTGATGATCCCCCCCAAAATATCAAATGCTGTTCACTTCTCTTGTTCTTTTTTGTTTTGCTACAGGAACACAGTATTTTGATTTCCCTTTTCTCATCAAGTTTCCTTCTTTTGCCATTGATTTCATTCCAAAACTTTCTTCATATTTACAGAAAATTAACAAATACTCTAGGAACTTATCTTAGTACCAAATTAAAAATTACTCAAATGGCACACTTGCAAAAGCTATATTTAGGTCACATTGTGATTTGATGTGCATGAGTAATGTCACCTTTTATACTTAGGATAAATTTAAAGTATAAGTCACAAAGGGAAAATTAAATACAGTGATTAATTTGCTCATAAATGAGTGTTTCTCTTAGTAAGAGTCTAAGCACTTTCTTAAAAGTGAATTTAAAAAGCAGAATACAAATGCTTTCATAATTGTGGGTAAAGTAGCCTAGGTAGTAGAAATTACTTATCTGACTTTCAGCATAGGTGCTAAAAGAAGCATGCTTATAGAATCTAGACCACTATTTTGGGCTTCACACACAGAAGAAAAGTTATTTGAAAACATTTAATGGTCATCTTTTTTGGTTAATTTTCAGCTTACTGTGATTTCAAATAAAGGTTATTAGTTCACATTAACTTGTGTATATGTTCCTGAAAATGCATTAAAAAAATAATAATACCTCTGGCATTTTAGTGCTACTCTAAAAAAAACTGTGAAGAATATTTATATTTTCTCCTTTTCATTCACAACAGTTCTAAAGCAAGGAGTTCAGTGACTTCTGAAGATCACAGAAGAACTGAAACTAGACCACCCAGATCTCCTAGTAGACAAGGCATCCCATTTCTGATACTAAAAGCTAGAGATGCTTTTTTTACTTTAACTTCATTTCTCATTGAGTGCTATTGGGACTAATTCCTGAAATGTTAGCTTGAAACTCCTTTGACTTTCTGTTAAATAGCTAATGATTTAAAAATAAACACTCTGGAAGTCCTAGATCTTTGTAGAGTATGCAATTCACTTAACATATCTGTTTTCTAAACTTAGACTTTTTTCAGACAGGAGATTTTCCTAAAATAGTTCAGATACAACTAAAAGGGTCTGCAGCTGTATTTTCTTCCTATACTATCAACTACAAACCATATAGCATGTCTCTTTGGGATTAGTTAACCACACTTTCTCTACTTTGTTATTTTAAGGACAAGAATATAATGGAGTATCTTGGTACCATATTCAAAGCAAATAATTTACCATAGGGTGGTTTTAAAAATAATTTACATTATTGAAATATGTGAAAATCTTAATCCAGGGCTGAAAATGGATCGAAACAGATCTAGTCATCATACTTTCCCTTTCACACCGGAGAGGACTTATTTCCCTGGCAATCATGAGTGACGGGAGAATAGGGGGTAAAGTGGAGGCATAAAAGTGTGTACCTTATCCAAGTCTCATACAGCTATACTTCTCATCATATAAACTCTGACTCTTCCTCTAATAATTCTTACTTTATTTAATGGTACTTTCAACTCAGGAAAATGTTTCCAACCTTTGTACTTTTTCCAATACAGACTTGTTATAGAACCTACATAGAAAATAATACGAACCATCAAACAAATAGAATCTAAATATATATGGCAAAAAAAAACACCACAATAATATAAAGCAGTACTGATTAAAGCCCTCTAATGTCCTTAAATGATTACCCAAATAATGAAACTCTACTCCAAAATTCCCTGCCTTATTTATCAGCACTTCAAAAATATAATTTAGGAGCATATTTTGGCATAAGTGAGGAAAAGAAAATGTTATCAGAAATGGCTGTGACTTCTCCTAATGAACAAGGATGTACTTCTTTAACAACAGAAAACTGAAATTCTAGCTGTAGGAGATTTGCGTTCCAAAAAACCAAGGGTTCCAAAAAAAAACAGTAAAACCAAAGAAGCCCTGGAGTTGGAGAGTGTGGACTCTTTCCATATGGATTCTACAGACATAATGTAAATACAGAAGAGCACATAAACAAAAAAAGTATATGGTTATTCGGTGGTCATTTAGATAATGACCATGAGAATTAAAAGCATTTAAGCAAACAGGGAGATAAGTGCCCCAGACAAGTCCACTTACCTATATGAGTCTGAGCCATGACATCAGCCAGCCTGTGAGCGGCACCACTCCCCCCACTTTGGGTGGAAGAGGAAGAAGTTGTGGATGTGGTCGAGCCATGAATGGCTTGGCTGATCCAGTGCTCCATGTTGATGCTGCCTTGGCTGGAGGTAGGGGTTCCCTGGGAATCACCCTGAACTGACCCTTCATCTTCTGAACCAGAAGAGGTATCTGTATATAAAAAGAAATACAATTTGCTATTTATTATAGCAAATCTGAAACTCAATCCCTCTCCAAACAGGATTACATTGCAATGTAAACTTATTTCACATAATAACTGCTCAATTAATGCTTTCGTGCTTTAAACATTCTTGACAAGTTACGACACTTTTTAGATAATGAATTATGTAGTTCAATGATTTCTTTCATTAAAAAACCCATTAAATAAATGCTATAAAAAGTTTATTTTGACATTATAATTTCAGACAAAGAAAAACTCAACAATTTCCTCCACATAACACTTAGGAAAGAAACCAAATGTTCTGCTTTGCATGCATATACCAAGTGAGAATGGTAAGGGCAGCATTTCTAAGAGTTGTTCAACACATACGCTATTTTCTGTGTTTAAATGGATAAAAGGCATCCATGAAAACTACACGGTTAACATAGTATTTAACAGTAAAAGACTGAATGCATTCCACCCTGAGACCAAGGACGAGGATGTCCCTGTTTGCCACTTCTATTCAATGTTATCCTGGAAGTCATAGACAGTGGAATAAGGCCGAAAGAATACATGAAAGGCATCCAGATTGGAAAGGAAAAATATACTCTTTATTCACAGATGATTTTGTATAAATCATTAAGAAAATCCCAAGTAATTCACACAGAAAAAAGGCTGAGACTAATGAAGCAAGGTCATGGGATACAAGATAAAGATATAAAATATTTTCATAAAGGCATTGGCAATGAATAATATGAAAGCGAAATTAGGAAAACAACTCTATTCATAATAGCATAAAAAAATAAAAACTCAGCAGTAAATTTAACAAAAGGCACAAAACTTACACACTAAAAACTAAAGACAAATTAAAGATCAAAATAAATGGAGAAATATTCCATGTTCATGGATTGAAAGATTTAATATTTTCAAGGTGGCAATTTTCCTCAAATTGAACATTAATTAAATGTAATACCTAGGATGATCTCAGAGGTTTTTTTTTAATTGAAAGACTTATTCTAAAACTTATATAAAATACAAAGAACCTGGAAGTGTCAGAACAATTCTGAGAAAGAAAAACAAAGGTGAAGGTTTTTCACTACTTAATTTCGAAACTTAATATGAAATTACAGTTACTAAGTCACCGTGGTATTAGCACAGATTCTCAACCTCCTTCCCTCTCTTCCCCTCCCTCTCTCTCCCAATGGAACAGAATTGAGACCAGAAATAAAGTCTTATGTTTATATCTAATTTACTTTTTACAAAGATCCCAAGAAAACACAATGAAGAAAAGATTCTTTTCAACACATTTTTTAAAGTGAACTCAGATCCTTTTCTTACACTATATACAAAAACTAACTCAAAATAGATCACAAAACACACTTGGAGAGCAGTGTTCATAGTAGCATTATTTACAATAGCCAAAAGGTAGGAACAACCCAAGTGTCTATCAACAGATGAATGGATTAACAAAATGTGGTACATATAATTCAACCTTGAGTGAAATTCTGATACATACTACAACATGGATGGACACTGAAAATGTTATACTACGCAAAATAAGCCAGACACAACAGAACAAATAATTGTATGATTCCTTTTACAGAATAGGAAAATTCACAGGCAATAAACAGATTAAAGTCTACCAGAATTTGGGATGGGGGGGAAGGGGAATTACTGCTTAATGGGTAAAGTTTCTGTTTGAGATTATGCAAATTTTTGGAAATAGATACTGGTGATGGTTGTACAATACTGTGAATGTAATTAACATCACTGAATTGCATAATTTATACTGTTAAAATGACAAATTTTACATATTTTACCACAATAATTTTTTTAAAGGAGAGCCTATTAAGAAAAAATGGATCATAGACCCAAACATAAGAGTTAAAACTATAAAACTCATAGAAATTCTTGGTGACCTTTAGTTGGACAAAGAATTCCTAGATACAACACAAAAAAGCACAAACCATAAATTAAAAATTGGTTAATTGGACTTTTCAGAATTTAAAACTCAAGCTTCAAAAGACACTATTAGTTTTCTGTTGCTGCTGTAACAAAATGTCAAATTTAATGGCTTACTGCAACACATTTATTAAATTACACTTCTGGAAGTCAGGTCTAAAATTAAGGTGTTGGCAGAGATACATTCCTTCTGGAGATTCCAATGAGAACCCATTTCTTTGCCTTTCCAGAAGTTAGAGGCTACTTGTACTCCTTGGCTCATGTTCCCTTCATCTATCTTCAAAGCAAATCACTACAACCTCTGGTTTCATCAACCTTCCATTTCCAACTTTGACCTTCTTGTTTTTCTCTTAAAGAATTTTTTTTTTATTGCATGAGACCCACCCAGTTAATACAGGACAATGACCCCATCTCAAGATCCTTAACTTAATTATACCTGCAAGGTTCATTTTGCCATATGAGGATTAGGACATGCACATCTTTGGGGAGAGGAAGCATTATTCTAACACAGACATCATTAAGAAAAAGGCTTGGCAATCTGACCAAAAGGGGGGAAAGAAGTGTAACAAATAAGGTATCCGTGGCTGAGAGATTTCAAATAAAGAGGCTACTTTGGAAGTCACTCTTATGCAAGCCACAGTTAGACACTGCTACCTATCATAATGTGCCAACCCCCAACCCAAACCATTCCTGCCAATCCTAAAGAACACCTAGGGCATTATATAAGATTCTACAAAGGTTTCATGCACTAGGGTAATTTTCCAGAAACCTACAACCTCCAGATGGGTCCCTGGACCAGATAAGTCCTGAAACGCAGAGGGGCCAGCCTCTCCAGTACATCAACTAGTTCCATCCCCCATTCCATATCATCAACAGCCTCTTCCAACCATGAAGTTAGAATAAGCATAGTTCAAATACCCCTAAAAAGTGGGAGAAAGATAAAAGGTGATGGTGGAGTTATACAGAAAAGGCAGGGTTTAACAAATGAGTATGACTGCTGAATCATTATACTGATATTTCTTTTAGTCTCCAGTATCTTAGAGCAGCTAGAAGTGAAAATCTAAAATTGTGGAAGTGTAACCCATACCAAACTTTCAAATCTGTTCTACAACTAATTGCAGCAATGTGCTTTGAAATTTATTGCTGTTTTGTATACATGTTATTTTTCACAAAAAAAAAGAAAAAAAAGACAAGGCTTACAAACTATATACCTATCAAAGAATTTGTATCCAAGTTATATAAAGAACTCATATCCCAATAGGAAGATAAACTAACCAATTAAGTAATGGACAAAAATATCTGAACAGACATTTCACCCCAAAATATACCAAATGTTTAATAAGCACATGAAAAGATGCTCAGAATAATTAGTCATAAGGGAAATGCAAATTAAAACCACAATGTGACACCAGTTCACACTCAATGGAGTGATTACAATAAAAATACAAACATTACCAAGAGCTGGTAAAGATGTGAAGAAACTAGAATCTTCATACATTTTTTAAGAGAATGAAAAATGGTTCAACAACTTTGCAAACAGTATGGCAGTTCTTAAATGCTAACCATAAATTTTCTATATGACCCAATTCCACAATTCATTATACATCTAATGAAACTAGATGTATGAATGTGAAGATATGTACACACTGTTGATAGCTGATTTTTCATAATAGCCCCAAACTGGGAACAATCCAAATACTTATCATCGGATGAAAGGATTAAACAAAATGTTTAGTATAACTCAATCCAACAATAAAGAGAAAAAATTACAACATGGATGAACCTCAACAACATTATGCTGAAGGATTGAAGCCAAGGGCAAAATGACATATTTCATGATTTCACTTACATGAAATGTTCCAAAAAGGTAAATTTATAAAGACATATAAAGCAGACTTTGGGTCCCTAGTTCTTGGCAATGGAGCGGCAATTAACTATAAATGGGCATGAGGACATTTTAGGGGGTGATAGAAATACCCTAAAACTGGATGGTGGCAATATATATACTGCATATATTTAGTAAAAATTACTGAATTAAACCATTAACAATGAGTTAATTTTAGGGTCTGTAAATTACATCTCAAGACAGGTGGTAAAAATGAATGTGTAATCTGCAACCGTTGTATATAAAATTCTGTAAATATCAACTACATTGAGTTGGTTGACGTTTAGATCTTCTGATTTTTTTGCAACTTGTTCTTCAAATTACTTAAGGAGAGTATTAAAAATTTCCAACTGACATTCTTAACTTTTCTATTTCTTCCTTTATTGTGCCAGTTTCTCTTTTATAACTTATAATTTGCTTTTAGTGTATTTCTATTCAATATCATGTTTTCCTGGTGAATTCCTCTTTATTTGTAATGCCTCACTTTATTTCTTATAATACTTTGTCTTGAAATCTTCTTTCTCAACAGATGTGTTAGTCTTTTTAAACTTAATGTTTATACGGTATATTTCTGTCATTCTATTTTCAATTATTTATGTTTTCTGTGTTTAAAGGTATCTCTTGTAGACAGCATATAGTTGCATATTTCATTTTTATCCAGTGTGACATTCTCTACCTTTTAACAGGTGTTTGGTTCACTTACATCTAATGTAATTATCGATATGAGTGGGTTTAAATCTAACATTTTGCAATTTGTTTTCCATTCATTCCTACAATTCTTTTTATTTCTTTGTTGATTCTTTCCTGCCTTATTTTCCATTAACCAAATATTTCCAGAGTTTCATTTTATGTTCTTTACTAAATTCTTACCTATCTCTCTTTTTTTCTTTTTAGTAGCTGCTATAGAGTTAATATTCATCTTTAATAGGATCTATTTGGAATTAATATTGTAAATGTTCACTTTTCAAACTTGACACTACAGATTTCCTACTTTTCTGTATTCCTCCACTCACAACACATCTGTCACTATTCAATTCCTACTTTCCACTTCACAGATGTAATTCTATTAACCTGCCCTTCTCCTCTGTGTGATTGTTGTTTTTAAAGTATGTTACATGAGAAAATACATACTTTTCTATTTACCCACCTATTTATTTATTCTTCTTTCCATCTTGTAAACCCAAATTTTCACCTGATATTTTCCTTCAGCCTAAATGGCTTTCCTTAATACATCTGTAGTTCTGCCATTAATCCATTCACTCATCTTTCATATTTCTAAATATGACTTTGTGTCATTACTGTTTATGAAGGATATTTTCATTGAATAGGAGTTGACACAGTCCCCACCCCCCTCACCTTATTTTTTTTCTTTTTTCTGGCACTTTAAAGATATCTTTCCACTGTCTTTGGGCCTTCATTGTAACTGTAAGTCAGTTATCATTCATATGATTGTTCTCCTATATGTGATGCCTACCCATCACCTTCCCCATCCTGGTTTTGTTACTTTCAAGATTTCTCTTAATCTTTGATTTTCAGCACTTTGGCTATTATGAATTTAGATGTGGTTGTTTTTAAACTTATCCTGCTCAGGGTTCACTGCATTCTTAAGATTTGTAAGTTGATGTTTTTTTATCATTATTTGAGGAATTTGTTTTTAAATTTTTTTAATGAGAAATCTTTACACACATACTTTCTATATATGGTACACAGTCAATGGCTCACAATATCAACACATAGTTGTATATTTATCACCAAGCTCATTTTTTAGAACATCTGCATGACTCCTGAAGAAGAAATAAAAAGAAAAAAAGAAAAATCTCATACATACCATATACCTTACCCCTCCCTCTCACTGACCACTACTGTTTCCATCTATCCAATTTATTTTACCCTTTGTCCCCCTATTATTTATTTATTTTATCCATATTTTTTTTACTCATCTGCCCATACCCTGGTTATAAGGAGCATTAGACACAAGGTTCTCACAATCACACAGTCACATTGTAAACATTATATCTTTATGCAATCGTCTTCAAGCATCTAGGCTACTGCAGTACAGCTTAACAATTTCAGGTACTTTCCTCTAGCCACTCCAATACACAATAAACTAAAAACGGTTATCTATATAATGCATAAGAATAACCTCCAGGATGATATCTCGACTCTGTTTGAAATCTCTCAGCCATGGAAACTTTATTTTGTGTCATTTCTTTTCCCCCTTCAATAAGGCCTTCTCAGTCCCATGATGCTGGGTCGTGGTGAATCCTGGGAATTCTGTCCCCACATTGCCAGGGAGAGTTACACCCCTGGGAGTCATGTCCCACGTGGAGACTTTGGAAGGTCCCTCATTAGTGTAACCACTCATCACATGTTGAGTTGTCTTAGAGAGAGAGGTCACATCTGAGCAACAAAAGAAGTTCTCCCCAAAATATAAATTTTGCACCAATAAACATTCCTCCACTTAGTCTCATCCAGAAGTTGAAATTTTAAAATATGGATGATATTACCCTTTACCCAGTCTTCTAGTATACCTTAGTCCTATCCAGATCAGCTTCATTCATATCTCCAGTTGAAGTCTGATCACTTTTTCAACAGTTCCTGTACAGGATACTGCTTGCTTTCCTAGATTCAGGGCTCTAACTCGAGGAATTTTCGATCATTATTTCTTCAAGTATGTTTCTTCCCTTTTATCACTCCCAACTCACTCATGGATCCCAACTGAATGCATGTGAATATTGCCCTATGGGTGATTAAAGTTAATTTTTCATTTGTCTTTTTTCTATTCTTCAGTTTGGTTAATTTCTACTGATATATCTTCAAGTTCACAGCCTCCTTCACCTTTCTTCTTCAATTTAATGTTTATCTCACCTAGTGAAATTCCATTTCAATATTGTACATTTCCATTAATTTTTTATATTTTTCTCATTTTCTGCTTAGGAAAAGTATTAACACAATATTTTCCTTAATTTTTTGGTATATTTTAATTTGATTCTCAAAGAAAATATTTATAGTGCTGCTTTAAAAATTTGTCTTCTGCTATATCCAACATCTAGACTAATGTTATCTAATAGAAATGAGAGCCTTAAACTTTCTAGTAGCCACATTTTATATATATATAAAGAAAAAAGTTTATTTTTATAATGGAATTTTATTTAACACAAAATATTCAAAATAATACTATTTCAATCTGTGGTAAGCATAAAAACTAGCAATGAAATATTTCTATTTTTTTCATATTAAGTGTCTGAAATTTGGTGCATATTTCACACATACTGAATATAATTCAGAAAAATCACAATTCATGTGCTCAATAGCCACACTGACAGCACAGTGAAGACTATACTATCAATAATCTTATCTATCGACTTATTTTCTTTACCACAGATAACATTTTCCTGGGTTTTTTTGGTCTATATAGTGATTTTTTTTTAACAGCAGGCATCGTAACTAATATCTTGAGGAGACTCTGAATCCTGTCATTTTTCTCTGAAGCCTTTTGAGTCTTGTTTCAGCAGGAAGCTTAATAACTAGCTGACCATCTTTGTTAATCTGGACTTGCAGAAAGCTCAGTGTGTTTCCCAAGTTCCTCTAACTTGGCAAGACTCAACTGTTAAAGTCCATCTCCTCTGTGCTTCCTGTAGCCCTTGATTTCTGGTCTTGTTAGTGCAGGTCTATGGTAGGTCTTACTCTAGTGTATGGTGCTCATCCCTCAAGTGCAGTCTTTCTTGTTCCTCAGCTGGATGCCAGATATATTAATGAGCCATTAAAAAGAGCTCTCTACTACGACAGAGGCAGAATTTCAATGGCCCTCAATACTACTCACCAAACACACAAAATCTAGTATCCATATTCTGCTCTCTGAACCCTGTTGTAGGTGTCACCTAATTACCCTCAGATGGTCTTTCCATGGGCATGTACAATCCACCCCTCATGATACAAGGACTTCAGGAGCCTCCCTGTTTTCAGAGTTCATTCTCTCTAATGCCCAACCACAAGATTAAAGCCCCCTTCACCTGCCTGGATCTCTAAGCTCTGTTTCCTTAACTTAGTAGGATGCT
This sequence comes from Tamandua tetradactyla, assembly GCF_023851605.1. Taxonomy (NCBI): domain Eukaryota; kingdom Metazoa; phylum Chordata; class Mammalia; order Pilosa; family Myrmecophagidae; genus Tamandua; species Tamandua tetradactyla. The sequence continues at coordinate 206,894,928 of NC_135327.1, forward strand.
GTGCTTTGCTCACACTGCAGCTCTCTGTGCCATGATCTAAAATTTCTTTCCATGCATAGAACTTGGGGACTGTAGGGCTCTCCTTGTAAGTTTTCCTTCTCTCAGGTATTACAGTCTTGTTCTGCCTATGGCCCACTGTCTATAAAGTTTTTGTTTTGTTTTTTTCATTTGTTTTGTGCAGTTGTATAGTTGCTTATGGTGGGAGGGTTAGTTTTGTACCAGTTTCTACACTATGGTAAGAAGAATGCCTGACAACTTACTCTTACATTTTTACATGTAAAACCTAAGACAAGTTTCTCTAATAAATTAGATCCTTTCCAGTAACTTTGATACTGGTCAGCAACAAGTCATCGAATGCAAAAAACATGAACTTCAGGTATATTCTTTGAAGAACAGTGGACATGAAGTAAGTTAACATTGCTACCAGCAACCAAGGAAAACAAAATGGGATAAATTAAGGGTGATTCCAGATTTTGTTCAAGCAAGCACAGTTATAAATATTCAAAATACTGTGAAATACAAAATAGATTGTGAATTTTTTATGATGATGCTGTCGACATTTATAATCTTCCAAAACTATCCCATGTGACGTTACCACTAAGACACCTGGATGACAGTTTATAAAATGTATTATATGGAGTACATGGAGTTACTAAGTCAAATAATAAATGAAAAATTTCATCAAAAATCACATTTCCAGTAATATGCTCCTCATGTTTTGCAAAAACATTTGTAGACAAAGTTTGTATTGCTGAAAGTTTTGTCTTTCATCACAGATGACACAACAACATTTCTCTATGGATGGATTCAATATGTGAAATAAACAAATACACAATCGATCATGTCATTTCTTGCATATTAAACTCATTGTTCCTCTAATAAGAAATGGTTCAGAAAATTGCTTTCTCTCTGGATATTGTCTAATACCAAAGATTAAGCTAAAAAAAAAAATTGTAACTTTTGTTACTCTTGTACGGTCATTCTTTTTTGTTACCCACACAACACATAAAAAATAAATTTTTTTTCACCATATATAAACAAACAGGACTGGTTATGTCAATTACGTTGATTTTTAAATAATCCCAAATTATGTTTTACAGAGAAGCATAAAGAAAGGAAGGAAACTAAGCAAATTAGCCAAAAAGTACTTGCTTGCTTAACGCAATATTATATTCTTGAAAGGAAGAACATTGATGGCTTATCTGTAGAAAAATAAAAACCATAAAGATATATATACTATTTAAGTTTTGCCCATAAAGCTCAGTATTTCCACTTTGAAAGGCATATGAAGTTAACTACTTTGAGTTGTTTGAAGTAATAAAAACATATACTTGACCACACCTGTGATTTAACATATGTGTTTCTATTATCCCCACTGCTTGGAAACATACAGGGCTATTTCTTGGAAACATGCATAACAAAAATTGCTATATGCATTAACCTGTTCCTACTGCACCTTAAGTTTCTCTTGTGTATAAAAAAAAAGACAAATAAAAAGAAAAAAAAAAGGTGGCATTTAAAACTTTTCAATGTGATAAACTAAATTTAAGTCTTTACAAAAGACAGAATTGTATGATGAATGAATGTTAGAATCAAAATCAGAGAAACAAAACATCAAGTAAAGTAAATTCAATCCTTTATGTTTCTAATATATATCTGTATAATTCAGCTTTGTTTCACTTTGGTTTGAAGATCATGAAATATATATAATTATTTGGGTACAGTGATTTAGAGAACTTAAGTTGCTATATAAAATTTAGGATGAAATAAAAGTAGGAATATAACAGAAATATAACTGAGATAATACAGTCAACAAATTAGTTGAGAGTCTGCAGGCCCTTGGGCCAAATCTGTCAGCCACCTGGTTTTATAAATAAAGTTTTACTGGAACTCATCCATACACCTTCACTTACATATTGTCTGTGGCTACCTTTGTGCTATAGTAACAGAAAAAGGTAATTGTAACAGAGAATATATGGCCCATAGATACAAAAGTACTTACTATCTGGCACTTTACAGACGTTTGGTAACACCTGATTTTACAAACTAAGTTTTAAATTCCTTTTGATTCTTACATTTAAAAAAAAGCATATTTATATTTTAAAGGCATTGATGCATTAAGGATATGTATCCACCAGTCTAACCAGAAGAAGAGTGCAACTAAATCAGTACTATGGACTTAAAAACTCTTCTGCTACATGAGGAATTTAAAAGAATAAAATCCAATAAGACTTTAAAAGTAATTTAGTGCCATATTTATGAGTCTCAATGAAAAGTATAAAGTATGAATTTATAAAGATACATACCTAATAATGTTAATTTTCCTTCCAAATTTAATTCAGAGGATATGTCTGATCTGCTTCTGCGATTCCAGTTCACAGAATCTGAATTATAACACCATTATTTTGAAGGCTAAAAAGACAGTGATTGCTACAGGAGTTTTCCATTAACCCTACATGCGTATCACTTTTAAGAAGTAAAGACAGCGAGTGTGTGTGCTCACCTGGAGGTGTGTAGGCGTCCATCGAGGTTTGCACAACCAGGGACCTGCGTTTGGAGGGCATAGGCACTGCCATCTTCCGTTCTTTGTGTTTAGCCAGAGCAGCCTGGACAGCTTCAGTATGGACATCTAAAACAACAACAGAAAAAGAGCTCAATTGCTCCATTGTTCAGTGAAGATCATAAAGGCCCCATGCTTTTACTCCTTTTCTCTTTGGCCTTCTGGCAAAGTTAACCTTCCTACTGAAACTGATACAGAGCGATGGAAAGGGAAGGAAAGAAAAGTTAAAACCTAAAGTCTGTAAGCTCTGGTAAAAGACATCAAAATTCAAATTTATTCATTTCAGTATCACAGAATCCATATAAATAATCAAATACCAGCTGTAAATTGCTGTTTGATTTTCTGTTTGTAGGGTGAATGGACCTTGATCATCAGATGTTTCTGTAGAGGTCACACTTTCAAGCCACATCATTCATTTCAGGGTACTTTTAAGGGAAGTGTTCACGTTATAGGTAGTTAATAATGATTACAGCTAACATCTACTGAGTACCGTTTATGGAACAGACATTGTGTTAAACATTGCATGTATGTTGACACAATACATACACTTATCAAATGCATACTTTATAAGATTGTGTCTCAAGAGCCAGTGCTACAGTGGTGGATAAGATACATATGGTCACGATGTCTCAGGCAGCCTAAATCTAATGGGAAAGAGACAGGCATCAATCAGAGTTGAGAATCAAAATATAACAGAGAATGCCTCAGTGCCTACTTTGAATTGTGAGGTCAGGGAAAACCTCTCTCAAATCTGAGTAAGAATGAACTAGGCTTTGGCTGTCCAGAGAATTTCCACGGCATCCAGCTCAAAGGCCCTAAATTGAGAACAGGAATGGTGTTGGGAGCAGAGGAAAACAAACAAAATCATGGGTCCAGGGAAAAGGGATTCATCAGGATGAAGGTGTTAGGCCATTGTTAATACCTTCAATCCTATTCTAAGCAAGACAGGAAACCACGGGGGATGTTTAAGCAGGGAAATGGCATGATCATCCAGACGTTTTGGTGGGATCCTGCTAGCTTATGTTATGAAGAAGACTGCAGGAAAAGAAGAATAGAAGCTGGAAACCAGTTAGAAAGTTTCCCATAGACAAGATATGACTATACTCACAATATTCCCAACAACTCTAAGGAGGAGGTACTCAGACTATTCCCATTTACAGATGAGGAAGCATGCTGGGAATCTCTCAAACTGTTAAAACTGGTAAGTGGTACTGACAGGATTTTACTAACTGTAGGCGCACATCCCTCGCCACGGCATTACATTCTAATCGTCCCTGTGTGCCTCACAGTGGTATCTTTATGAACCTACAGACATCTAACTCATTCATGAAACCTACCCTAAACCCTACCACAATTAACAAAGCAGGGGTCAGTCAAGTACAGCACAAGGGCCAAATTCATCCTGTCAATGGTTTTGTAAATAACATTTTCTTGAAACACAGCCACACCCATTCACATTTGTATAGTCCACGGCTGCTTTCAACACTTCAAAGACTGAGTCAAGTAATTTTGACAGAGACCTTACTTGACCACAGGTTAATTCTCAAAATCAAGAAATGAAACAATATAACACTATTTTCCAATCCAAAATCAATCCTAACAAATGATGTCTATTGACGCACTAATTTCCTTTAGAGTCATTTTGTTAACCTAGTCTGTGATCCAATCATGGCTCAGGCACCACATTTGTCACATCTTCAGTCTCCTTGGATCCAGAACAGTTGCTTAGCTTTTATTTCCTGACACTGGTGTTTTAAAGAATATCCTTCAATTGGGATTTTATGACATTTCCTCGTGATAAGATTCAGATTACACACTTTAGCAGAGAGATCCAGCAAAGTTTGTCCTAATAGTGGCCAAGTCCACTTTGGACACTTGGTTAAAGTGGGTTCATCAAGTTCTTCCAAAGGGAAGAATGTTTCCCTTTGCAAATAAGCATTAATCTGAGGGGGGAAATACTTAGATACTATGTAAATATTCTGTTCTTCAAACATTCACTTACTCGTTTTAGCATCCATTGATGATTTCCTAACTCTATCACTATTACTTTAAAATCACCAGATTCCTTCTACATTTGTTTTAAAAACATATTTGGTCACTGTATTTCCTTTTCCTTCTATTCATTTGTCTATATCAATATTACTCAAGGAATCCTATTTGATGCTCAGATGGTCCCAGATTTGAACAGGACTCCCTTTGAGCTGGACTTTGTGTCCTCTTGATCTGTTCCCATCATTTTTTAAGCATTTTCATACTTTTTGTTGCAAGATATCTCAGCATCATCTTGTACTTTCCCTATCCCAGCCCCTGTAATCAGAAGACCTTGCTCCTTCTAGTGAAGAATAGTATTAAGAAATGAAGATCTGGGTACTAAGAGTTTCAGTGCTACTGTAATTTACTGCTTTTAGGTCCTCTCAGCAGTCAGAACAAAAATACAGGCGCACTCATAGACACATTATTATATTCACATATAGCCATAGATGCTTCTACTCACATCTATCTAAATCTATATAATAAAAACAAGTTCATACTGATACCTCCTCTCCAATTTCAATCCAACATTGCATGATTCATTCTAGTCTTTCACTTTTCCATATTTCTAACTCTTATTCTAGAAAGAGGAATCTGATTTCATTTCTAACTCTTATTCTAGAAAGAGGAACCTGATTTCTATTCTATTTCTATACTTACTAATTTGCTTATGCCTGGTAGATATCAGAAGTGATTTTAGAATTGCTACCTTATACCTCTGTGAAAAGCAAATTTATTAAGTTGAGCTTGATATTAACCTGCAGTTCTCTTTGAGGGATAGAATGTAAATACATCAATAGTGAAGTGTTCAGATCTGAAACACAGTGTATACATTGAAGCATTAATCTAATTAAAATATAGAACGTTTTACCTCAAAGTTCCCTCATGCCCCCTTATCAGACTACACTCTCAATAAACAAATATTGTTCACTATGTTAATTAGTTTTTCTTGGTCCATGCTCTTCATATATATAGAAGCTTATTTTGTAGTCTTTAGTTACAAAGACTATGATCAGAGAAACCATGTAAGATTTCAGATTTTAAAATATTTACTGAAATTTATTTTATGACCTAGCATATAGTCTATCTTATTGTTAACATTTCACTTATACTTAAAAAGAATGCTTATTTTGTAGTCTTTAGGTACAATATTCTACAACTTTTAATTTATAAACCAAGATCATTAATAGTGTTTCAGATTTCCAATATCCTTCTTAAATCTGTACCTAGCTATTCTTTCTAATGCTACTGAGACAGGAGTATTAAATTGTCCAATTATGTTTGGAGATGTCTATTTTCTCTCTGGTTCTATCAGTTTTATATATTTTTGAAGCTTTGTTCCTATGTGCAAACATATATTGGATTGTTATTTCTTCCTGATTAACGTACCATTTTATCATTACAAAAATGCCCCCCCATCGGATAATATTCCTCATCTTGAAATCTACTTTGCCTGATTAATATAGTCACTCCAACAACTTTTTAGGCCTACTGTTTGCACGCTGATTTACTTTTCAGTCCTTTTACTTTCACAATATCTGTTTCCTTTAAGTACATTGCAAACAAAATATCCTGATTTTTACTTTTTTTCCACATTGATAAGCCCTCCTTTTAAGATGTTAAGTTTACACTTACTAAAATTATCTAAATCTAACATTTGATTTTTATTCCTTGGTTCTGCCTTCTCTATTTTTTACTTAATCGTTTTTTTTTCCTTTAATATTCCACTTCTGTTCCTAAATTTTTGGATACCCCTCTGTATTACTTTTTAGTGGTTGCTGTGAGAATTAAACACTATCTATCATTAATTAAATAGTTAATATCATGCTTTGCTTTTTATAGTAACATCCTTAAATAAGAGAATTACATTTATCTCCTTCATGATATTGGTATCATATTTTACAACTATTCCTATACCTATACCACATACTACCATACATTGCTATAATTTTTGCTTTAAACAGGTAAAGATAACTTTGAAATTAAAACAGATAGTCTTTCATATTTTCCAATTTATTCATCATTAACGGGTATCTTTGTCCTTTCTTTTAAATACGAGTTTTCACCCATTTAGCCTGAAGTACTTCCTTTAGCATTTCCCAGAGTGGCAGTCTGCTCACAATGAATTCTCTGCAGGCCCAGAGCTCTCTCCTCTGACACCTTAGGCAAATGAGCCAGGCATGGATTGGGGCATGTCCTAGGAAAAACACTGCAAACTCAAAAATGTTGCCAGTTTCAGTTCCTAATGTTCATGAGCAGATTCCTCCTAACTTCTGCCTTCTTTTGGTCATTCTCTAATGCCTTCCAAAAAAATATTATAATTTGGGGGGTGGCGGGGTGGAGATGGTTCCACTTTTATAATTGTTATCTATAAGAAAATGAGTCTGTTCAAGCAACTGCACCATTACCAGAAGCTGTTTCTTTACATGTCTAGAAATTTTTATTGTATAAAGGAAATAATGCATGACTATCTACGTGGCTTTCTGCTGTAACAATTAGGGAGCAGTCTCAAAGCAAAAAGCCAAATAAATGTGAATTCAAATGTGCCTTTCCTATCTTTCAAGCATTCCCTCCCTTTCGGTCTACTTTTGGGAGTTAATCTCAAATAATTATTTTTTAATATTCAGTTCAGGGTTTTTTAATTGTAATTTGTGAAAGAGTTGGTCTGGTACACACTATTCCCTCGATTCCAGAAAAGAATCTACATTCCATTTTTTAATTAAAGAATTTAATTAGATTATCAAAGTTAAATAAACTAGTTGGTTAAGAGTGACTTCTAAGCATCTTAATGGAAGACTCTTACCTACATTAAATGAAATCCTTCAATAAAATATGCTTCTTATCTGTGACATTAACAAAAAAAGAAACATGCTAGGTTCAACTGAAAACACCCGAGACTAAGAGAGACTAGGTCAAATCATCACTTGTTCATGCTTTCCAAAAGATTTTTTTATTAAAGCAAAAAGAGAACTGAATTCCAAAGTTTAAATTAGAAGGTACAAATTGTGGGATTCTTTTGTTGTTTTTCTTCATGAACGTGTTAGAAGCTCTAATATTGAAGCAGTCAGTATAACTGATGGTTACCCATAGATTTTTCACTATGACTCCAAGTCATAGCTGTTCTAAGAAAAATATTTTCAACTCTTAATTTTCTAATTGTAAACTAAACTGAAGAGGAAACTTTCAATGTAAGACTATATTTGATTGACCCATTTTCTTTAACAATACACAAAATTTCTTCCTCTGATTAATAAACAGCCAATGAAATACAAAAATCAATAGCCACTCAGCTGGCTCCTGACAGGTATCTAGTATGCATTGGCTGATACAAAAACGATAGCCATATTAATCTTTTAAAAACTATAAACAGCTTTTAGACCAACTAGCAATTTCCATTTGGAGAAAAAGTAAGAAGACAAATCATTGTGTGAACTTCAGCAAATAATTACTTCTGTATATACAACCATAAAATAAAGTATTTGTATTAAGTGATCTTTATATTTTCTTCCAATTCTACTCCATAACTTAAATATCACCTCCATTCTCTTGAGAATGATTTTTATTCTCAAAATTTTTTAAAAGAAAATTAAAGGCAGGTTCAGAATGCCAGAAGGGTATACAGTTCAACAAAGAAAATTAGTCCTAGTATACTCTGGTACAAAAATTAAACAAAAACTTGGTTCAGGGTATAGAGGATATATGAGATTAATTTGGCAATCCAGTACTAAGAAAGAAGAAAATACAAGCTGGCCTCTTGCTAGTTCCTTTCTATTTATCCCTTTTGTCAACCCCTCAATGATATTTGTACTACTCAAACAACTTTAAAGTTCATCTTTTATAACATACATTGATTTCCTTTCCACCTCCCTAAAAAAAACAGACAAAAATTAACCACACTTTAAAGAAAGGCTTGCATTTACATCTTCTAAGAAAATTTGTTTTTAGGTTCTGCTACTGGCAAAGTTCCCTTAACTGGCTTAGAATGCAACTATATATCATGTACAGTAATTAATATTATCAAATCAGTTAAAAAATATAAAAATACTTTGGTCTTAACATGGTGCTTTTCTATACTTAGTGATTTTCTCAAGAATCTTGAGAGCAGGGTATTTTAAAGAGAAAATGTGGATCTGTGGCTTCCAATTAGTCTAAGAAGCAAGAAAGTCAAACCATTCTGTGAACACATGATTTTTTTAATTGGAAATTTTGAGAACATTGCCAATGAAATTCCAGTATCTCAAAGAAGAAGAAAAATGGGTCATGGGGAAAGGTGCAGTGAGCTTGGAATGGGAACCCCACAACCTAAAATAAAGAGTTTGAAAAATTGAAAAAGTGAGAGTTGTTTTGATTCATCAGCTTTTTAAAAAATATTTAAAGTCCACTCCAAATTGCATTTAAAACATTTTTCCTCTTGTAATGTGGACCTGATTTTAAAAATGTTCTACATAGATAACACAACATCTATCACAGTTGGGTAACATGGCTTTTACAGATTTAAGTTTAGATATAAATTATAACTGGCTGTATTTTACAGAAACTAATTTGAATTACAGGTGGATCTCAATAGCTCCTCACTCTAGCCACTCTTCTTGCTGCTTCTTACAGAATACAGCTTTTGAACAGAAAACATGATGTTGATACTGAAAAGAGAAATGGCAGTGTATAAAAATTATACATGGAATTCCTTTCAAAGGTCATTGTGACTTACCATTTTCCCAGTGATCTAGCTGTCTATAACTGACAGTAAAAAGTAAAAAACACATCAGATACCCCCATGGGCAACCACAAACAGGAACTCAGTTACCCATTCACTGGTTATTTATTACCTAAGTCATACTTCCCAAATTAAATAAAATTCAGCCAGGAATCTTAGCACCTAAATCTCTCCCCTGGAATAATAGTTTCCTGACAGATAAAAGGAAATATGCTGTTAATTGCAGATATTTTTATGATTGGTCTGAAACAACTAAACCATGCATCACCAACAAATGAAAGTTTTTGTTTCAACTGAGACAAATATAACAGAGACAAAAAAAAATTCACAAAAGCCAGGCTAGCTGTCATATGTTGCTAAATCTTTATTTTTTTTTCTTAATTTATATGTATATGTGAAATATACTAAATTAAAATTTTTTAAAAGTTTTAAATTTTCTCTAGTATCTGTTTTTTTCTTTCTGTCCCAATCTTGGTAATCTTTTCATTTTTTTTCCTTACTTCCTATCTGCCTATCATTTTGTCAATAAAAGTAAAGCACTTGTGTTAAAAATAATTTTATTTTAAAATAATTAATGAACTTCAAAATATTAAGAGTAGTCACTTAAGGATGATGAAATTACAATGCTATTTTATTGTTCAGGCCTCTTGATAACAGCAAAGTTTTCTGTCATGAGCATAAATTAACTATACATGGCTAAAACACTGACTGATTGATTGATTGGGTACAAGGTCTGGGAATCAAACCCGGGCTTCCCACATGGAAGGCAACATTCTACCACTGAACCATCCATGTACTCTCTCCATATATTTTTTGTACGCTGTATGGTGGGGTCACATTTCAATATTTTTCCATGTAAGTATTCCGTTGCTGCAGCACGATTCATTTAATTTTTGTTTTGTTTTGCTTTGTTTTTTATTTTTGTCTGTTTTGTTTGTTTGTTTGTTTTTTGGGGGGAGGGCATGGACTGGAAATTGAACCCAGGTTTCCCACATGGCAGGCAAGAATTCTACCACTGAACTACCCTTGAACCCCTAACAGTTATATATTTTAATATAAAGAATCGTTTAAGAAAGGAGGGTAAATAGGACATGTAAACTTTAAAGCAATATGATTGTTCTTTCATAAAGATAAGACACTCGAAAAATTGCTAGCACTATACATAAGTCTACTGAATGTTAATAAAGTTAAGAGAAGATAGTAAAAGACTATTTTAAACCCGTAAAACACAAGAATGCCCAAGACTACTGAAAAGACTATTCCTTCCGTCTATGCTCTAGAATAAAAAGGAAGTGGAACAATTTTCCAGCAGCCTGGAGCAGAACCACTGGTGCCCTGCACCCTCAGGTAATACATGCAAGAAAGAAAATTTTCTTGTTGTAAGCACCCAAGGATTTCAGTTGTCATGCAGCAAAATTGAATATATATATAAACTAATGAAGTAACTAAACTTACAACTAATTTCTTTCAAAACAACAGCTAGAAATATACTGCAATCATAAATTAATGGCACTATAAATGTTAAAAAATTTTAAAATAGCACTGGGAGAACCCAGGCTATATACTGAAGAACAATTTTCAATATTAAGTAAAATTACAGAATAACTCCTTCCCCCCAAAATGTACTCTTAAGTTCTTATCACTGAAGACTCTTTATAAGCATGTCAATCCAATAAAAAACAAGGCAAAGTTGCAGAAAACGAGTAACTTCCCTAAAGCTGGAGACAGCCCTCTCAACTATGCCATGTAATAATGACACAAAACGTTCTTTCTGATGGTGAATAAAACATTCAAATAAAAATTTACCTCCATGCGTTAAGCCACTGTACTGTTTAATAATCACCACCTCAAAACAAAAAATCTGAACATTGTTAGACTACTAACACCTTAGAGCACAAATTAGATGGGGAGATTTTTTTGGACAGACACTTTGAAATATGATGATCAGGAGTCACTCTTCTGGTTCTCCTAGCTTTGCTTCTCCCTTCTGTACTCAACAAGGTTAGGGAGGTCTTCCAGCTCCGCTATTTTTCCCACATTGATTTTATTCAAGACTACAATCTAAAAGGCTTAATCATTATTCTGGCTGCATACACAATAGCCAAGAGGTCAACAGGCTTCCGGTGAGGTGATACTGGAGAGACACGATCTGATTACAGTGCAAAGGGGAACACAGTGAACTCTATCTTCGGAGAGAGCCAACACCAATGGAATGTGAGGTAGAAGGCCACTGGCAAGATCAAGTCCCTTGATGCAAGGAAAGGGGACAGCATTGGATAAACAGACACTGTTCTAGTTTACTAGCTGCCAGAATGCAACACACCAGAGATGGATTGGTTTTTAATGAAAGGGGATTTATTTTGTTAGTTCTTCAGAGGAAAGGCTGCTAACTTTCAACTGAGGTTCTTATGTGGGAAGGCACAAGGTGGTCTCTGCTGGCCTTCTCTCCAGGCCTCTGGGTTCCAACAACTTTCCCCAGGGTGATTCCTTTCTGCATCTCCAAAGGCCTGGGCTGAGCTTCCAGTGCTGAGATGAGGAATGCCGAGCTGCTTGGGCTGTGCTATGTTGTGCTCTCTGATTTAAACACCAGCAATTAAGTCAAACGTCATTCATTGCAGCAGGCCCACCTCCTAGCTGACTGCAGATGTAATCAGCAACAGATGAGGTTCACATACCATTGGCTCAAGTTCGCAGTAACAAAACTAGGTGCCTTCACCTGGCCAAGTTGACAACGGAATCTAACTACCACAGATACTAAAACTGGAAAGGGGTTATTAGCTGAGACTGTAGTTCTACTGATGGTAGGAAAAGAATTCATAAAACCTAAGCACTTTTAGAAAAACATGGCAACATAGGTAAACAGGTTGCAACAAACAATCTTCCTTCAGCAGCATTTTCACAAAACTACTCTATGAATGACTTCCAGCAGCTGTTGTGCATCTGAAATTCATCAAAGCATTTGATTAAGTCTCCCACAAAACCTTAATTATAAATGTCCTGGATACAGTTTTTACCAAGTCACATGAATTAGAAACTAGATGTGAAGCTCCAAAAGGGAAATAATGAAAAATAGCAATCTCTCTGTTTGTATTATGCAGAGTGACTAAGTCAACAATGTATATGCCAGATCTCACTACTTCTTTTTAATGAGATTTCACAGAGTACACAAGACAGTAACAAAATTTGCTGATCACTCTAAGGCATATAACACTGACAATTCCAATGGAAGATCTGAAATACAAGTGGACTAAGAAAGATAAAACTCCATTACAGGAAAACACAATCGGGTTCTAAAGTGGCACATTTAGTTTTATGGGAAATAAACTGTTATTTTTCCAGTATTTCTAAGTATCAATAAAGACCAGTACCAAGAAGTGGCTAAAAAGTCAGAGAAAAGGCAGGGGAGTGGCAGTTTGCAATTTGATGTAAATGTGTCTGAAAATGATTTTAATGTGGAATTCAAAAGTGGCAATTATATTTTAACAAAGCAGAGAGAGAAAAAATAAATATATAACCAGAAGTATTCAATTAGAAAAAAGGAAATTAAATAGAATTTGGTTAAAATACTGATGGAGGGTAGATGTGGCAAGAGTGTTGTAAAATTGCATACATAGATTTGAACGCTTTAGGCAACACAGAAGGCATGAATCTATGTTAGTTCACTTGTTCAGAAAATCAAGTTTGTGGTCTTGGGTTTAATTTGTATTAAACCCAATAGCTTTGTTATTCCACAGTTATAGAATGTATTCCTAAACTCAGTGTGGTGAGTAGTAAAAGACCATTTACCACCTAGCAATCTTATCTGCCAGTCAGGCCTCTACACAATTCAATTAACACAACCTAGGAGTTAGTCTCTTGTTATTACCATGCATACATATTTTCTTCACAATCGTGCACTAATTTTTTCTAGTTAGCAATAATGGCATCCTGATCCTACAAAACTTCTATCTTCATTTGAAACAAATCCCTATATAATCAGACTATTGAGCTTCTCCTGGGCAGGGACAGAATGATAATTAGAGGATGGGTCCACAATCTTCAAAAGAGCTTCTTGTCACACCTTCTCACTTTCAGTAGCAGCAGCGAGTTTTGAAGGGTGTGGATAAAGGGGAGGAGCTAAAACCTTGGGTCCATTTACATGACTATCTTTTTTCTCCTCACATGTGTTCATGATCTCAGGTATTGCTTCTGCGTCAAACCTCCAGATTAAATGAACAAAACAGACATTGCGGGCATCTTTGGTATAATTTATCTATATCACTGACCAAACAAACTGTTCCAACCACAACTGCAACTGTCTAGTTTCATTTCATTTCTAGCTAACAGCTACTGAACAAATGGGACTTACTATTTCAAATGCAATCATTTCTGTGAAGAACTTTTCCTTAGAATGTTCTTTAAGATTTAAGTCCCCTGACCTTGTGCATCTCTCCCTTCACTCTTTCTTCACCATGCCTCCCTCCTAACCCTTCTCCTCAACCTGGGTCTTGTGGTGCTGGATATTTTTCATTCTCTGTTCTCCTACACAAAGAATATCTGCTAAAATATAGTTATGAATTGACATAAAGACTTCCCTAATATGCCTATTCAAAGAAAATGCTTTCATGCTCATTACTATGTTTTCATACTCAGAAAGTTTTTAATCCATAAGGTTTTCAAGTAAATCCTACCATTAATTGAGCACTCACTCCTAAGCATTTCACAATGACTAAATTCTTTTAAGGAAGTGACTGACTTGGATCTTTCCCTTAGTACACATTTGACTAGGAAAGTACCCTAAGTAGTCAAATAATAGAAAAAGACTGAAATAGCATATTTAAGAAAATCTAATACTCAAATTATGCTTACATATTTTAAGAAGACCCATAATCCACTTTGTAACATTTAACTAAATTGAATGGCATATAAGTCTGAGTGCAGTTACGAGACAGAAACCACACTGGATTTGGACAGGAAAAGTTTTACATAAATAATTACTAACTATTAGAAAGAAATGGAAGTAACAAGGGATTGACTACTAAAAAATGAAGAGAACTTGAAAGAATAAAGGAATAGCAGATACAAGAAGAGCTACTACCCCCTACGGTGAAACAGAATGCTCAAGGAAAAGGCCCTCCCACAGCTGAGATCCACCTCATTGGAGAGGACACAGCCAGGGCTTACTAGATTGCAAAAAAGTCTCTGTGAGGTCACACCAAAAAGAAAGGCATTCCACTACATGCTGTCTAAAGGGAGGAGTCAGGAAAAGCTGCTGGCAGCTACTCAATGCAGGAGCCAGGCACTGGAGGAGCTGTGTATTTATGCTGTGGGAGCCTCCTATGCAAGTGCATTGGAACCAAGAAGTAAAACGACTTCTCCTGCAATGTCTTTCCAATACACCCTCTATCTAACAAAGCTAACACCATGTCGGTCGGCAAAGGAAAATATTTCAAGGGACCAGATCCAGTTTTTTCAAAGCAGGCAGTGAAGGATGACTCTGGAGATAGGTAATAAATTGATCAGCGGCACATTTGGTGATATTAAAGAAAACTAAGTAATTCTCTCCTGTGTATCTCTTTCCTTTCTCTGTTGCAGTTTATAGTTTATGCAAATTAGGCCTTTCAATCTAAGAATTCTAAAGTGTGCAATTATTAAAAGAAAGGAGATATTTAAGGTCAGTTTCATGTAGCATTGAATAATCAGATCATTTCACTAGTAAAGAATTTATTGGGTATTTCTTATATTCACAATGTTAGACAGACTGGTGTGAGATATTTCTGCAGAGATATTTCTGTAGTATTTTAAGAAGTACTGAAAATACTAGTAAACCATTTAACATGTCATACAATGTTGGAGAAATAAAAAATTACCTCCTCTTACAAGAGTTTATGAAAAGCTCAATGCCATAATCTTATCATAGCAAAAACATTATTTAAACACTCTCTGTATGTTTCCCTTTCTCTCGAAACACTACTTTATAAAATAACCTTTCTCATCATGATGCTCCCATATTGTGACTCCCCATGGTGAAAGGTTTAAAAGAGGTCCTTAAATAAAATAACAAAAAAAATTCTTGATACACCAAATAGAACCCTCTACTTTCCTCTTTTTTTTTCTTTTAAAGAGACTGCAACTTCATTCAGCTTGAAGAAATGGGTATTCTGCAATACAACAAACAATGGGCTATTTGGGGATAAAAGTATAAATAATCAAAATCCTTTTAGCCCCTTGGAGAAAGGTATATTATAAACATCACCAATTATGCTTGATGTAATTATTGCTATTACTATTATTCTAGCACGCTAGGATATAGTACATTAGCAATATTCTACACTACTTGAATATTGGTGGTGTATATTTACGGGCTTCCATCTTTAAAAAACTGATGTTCTTCCCCCTTTCACTCCTCTTCCTGGAAGTCATAAAAGTCATAATCCATTTTCAAGAACCCCTGCTAGTCTCAAAGTGAGGGAACAGTTGCTCAACTACAAAGAAAACAGTCAGTCAATAGAAAAGGGTGGTTTCTCCAAAAAGATTACTTTGTTTCATAAGAGCAGGGCAGTTAAGATCACTGATTTTAATTGAGCAAGATGGCATAGGTTCAAATCCCAGTTCCTCTATGTGACCCTATACAAGCTACTTAGTCTATCAGTGCTTCACTTTCCTTACGCGTAAAATAGGAACAAGAAGAGTACCTACCTTATGAAGTTGCTAAGAGCATTAAATGAACATATATTAAAGTGTCTAGAGCAGAGCCTGGCATGTGACAATGTAAAAGTTCTCTAAGTGGTAGATCTTACTATGATACCACGCATTATCACTATAACCTATTAGGTCTGAAAAAGAAGACAGAAAGAGAAGAAAGCTAACCACAGGGAATCCAAACCTCTCTAGAAAGGGTAAAAGGTTGACAACTTCCCTGCCTGCCGACTGGTGCTTCTGCTATCCTTTTACCTTCACAATATGGAGCCACCTGTCTTCTATTCTTTCAGGGTTTATTTCACTGTTCTTGGTATTGTTGCTGTTTTGTTCCTTGGGTAAAATATGCACCCAGAAGCAGAGGCATGGGGAATTGAATAAAATGGTGAAGACAGAGTGAAAGCAAGAAGAAAATCAATGGTAAGGCAAAGAGAGTGTTCTACTGAATGCTATTCTTTGAGTGGTTATGGAGCACACAACTGGGCATCAAAGCCTCTGGCAATCATTTGATTTTCACCCACTTGGTGCTTCAGTTCCATCCACACAATCCCTCAATCTTCAAGAAAAAAAATGTAGTTATATAAATGCATGTGTTGGTGGGGGGTGGGGGAGAGAACTTGATTATTTATAGTGCATCCACCATGTGCCAGACCCCTAGGATAAAACCTTATCTAGTTCTTCCTCTCTCATGGAACTCAAGACACTCTGGGATATGGGCTAATAAACTGAAAAGATACCAGCATGTGTAAGTACAGTGATGAGTGCATGTGAGTACCGAAGGTAGACAGCTAACCCAGGATGAGCCTCAGGCAGGGAAATCATGAATGGCTTATGAGAAGCAGTGACATCTAGAGCAAAATTAGGGTAAAAGTGGGTGCTTCAAGGGAGGAGCGCTGGGGGCACAAATAAATCAGAAGGAAAGATAAGCAATAAAGACTGAGATGGTATAATCTAGGGATGCCTAGAGTGTATAATGACAGTGACTAAATGTACAAATTTAAAATGTTTTTGCATGAGGAGGAACAAAGGAATGTCAATACCGCAGGGTGTGAAAAATAGATGGCAACATGTATTTCAAAACTTTAAAATATGAAATGTGTGGGACTAAAGCAAAAAATGTTTATTTGGCACAAAATTTATATTTTGACTAGTGTGTTTCCTAATACAACCTATGTGGACAGTTTAACAGAACACCGTAAGTACATGGAACCTTGAGTAGGGCATGAGATCTTGTAGATTTGTCTAGAGTGATGTCCTGATAAATTCTAGAGTGATTTGAACAGTGAATAAAAAAGTATTTGCAAAGTTCCCTTGGGGGAATGGTGAGAAAGGGGGAAAATTAAACTTTCCCATGTGGAGAATTCCTGATATTCTCATAAGCAGTGGGGACAACCAAAGCAATAGGCTGAACCCCAGTCTTGGGGTTTGCTTGTATGAAAATCACCCCAGTGGTAGTTAGGTTCAGGTGTCAACTTGGCCAGGTGAAGGTGCCTAGTTCTGTTGCTGTTGACATGAGCCAATGGTACGTGAACCTCATCTGTTGCTCATTACACCTGCAGTCAGCTAGGAACTGTGCCTGCTGCAATTAATGATGTTTGATTTAATTGGCTGGTGCTTAAATGAGAGAGCTCAATGTAGCACAGCCCAAGTAGCTCAGCACACCTCATCTCAGCACTTGCAGCTCAGCCCAGGCCCTTGCAGATGAAGAAAGAAACCACCCCAGGGAAAGTTGCTGGAACCCAGAGGCCTGGAGAGAAGACCAGCAGAGATCACCCTGTGCCTTTCCACATAAGAAAGAACCTCAGTCGAACGTTAGCTGCTTTTCCTCTGAAGAACTACACATGAACTAAATAAATCCCCTTCTATTGAAAGCCAATCCATCTCTGGTGTGTTGCATTCCAGCAGCTAGCAAACTACAACACCCCCACAAAGGATAGGCTAAGCCTACTTAAAATTAGGCCTAAGAGTCACCCCCACAGAACCTCTTTTGTTGCTCAGATGTGGCCTCTCTCTCTCTCTCAGCCAACATGAAAAGCAAACTCACTGCCCTCCCCCCTCTCTATGTGGGACATGACTTCCCAGGGTGCAAACCTTCCTGGCAACATGGGACAGAAATCCTAGAATGAGCAGGGACTCAGCATCAAGGGACTGAGAAAACCTTCTTGACCAAAAGGGGGAAGAGAGAAATGAGACAAAATAAAGTGTCAATGGCTGAGAGATTTCAAACACAGTCAAGAAGTCATCCTGGAGGTTATTCTTATGCATTATATAGATATCACCTTTTATTTAAGGTATAATGGGGAGGCTGGAGGGAACTGCCTGAAAATGTAGAGCTGTGTTCCAGCAGCCATGTTTCTTGAAGATGACTGTATAATGATATAGCTTTCGCAGAGTGATTGTGTGATTGTGAAAACCTTGTGTCTGATGCTCCTTTTATCTACCTTATGGACAGATGAGTAAAACATATGGATTAAAAATAAATAAACAATAGGGGGAACAAATGTTAAAATAAATTTAGGAGACTGAAATGCTAGCAATCAATGAAAGGGAGGGGTAAGGGGTATGGTATGTATTTTTTCTTTTTTCTTTTTATTTCTTTTTCTGAATTGATGCAAATGTTCTAAGAAACGATCATGATAATGAATATACAACTATGTGATGATACTGTGAGTTACTGACTATATTTCAAGAATGGAATGATCATATGGTCAGAATGTTTATGTTTGTATGTTGTTATGTTTAAAAAATAAATTAATTTAAAAAAAAAAGCAGGTGCTTCAAAGTTGCCGATGACGTGTGGCAAAAGTTTCATCTGCATAGCACTTTACCTTGTTTTTACTTTAAGTTCTTTAATAAGTTATTTCTTTTTCTTATTGGTCATTGCACAGGCACAGTACTTTTCAATGGTCATTGTTTTGGTTTTGGCCTTCAAAACTGCTTCAAATGAAAGATGAACAATGTACTATTTATCCATTCAATGAACATTTAGTGGATGCCTTTTATGTGCCAGGCTCTCTTCTAGGCATAAGTTATTTTATTTTTCATTATAAACCCATCCCATGTCTAACTACGACCTTAAACTAACTGCTTTTGTTTACTACAATAAACTAAGCATACACAAAAGCACACCAAAAGCTAATTAGCAAAAACAAAAGCAAAAAAAGACAATAACCTGGTTAGTATGAGTTTTTCTAAGGATCACTTTCATCTATAAAATGAGGTAGTAACACGTTCTTGTATTATGAAGATATGTAACTCGTATGCCTGAGTTACATATGAAGCCTTTAGAACAGTGCCTGGTGCAGATGAGGTGCTCAGTAAATACTGGCTGCTGTTAGGAGTATGACTAGAATAAACCATATCTTGCTGAGTCTTTTGGAGGTTATGATTAACTTCACTACACTCTTTATAGCTTTCTGTAATTTTCCAAACTTCCAGCCAAAAAATAGTTAACTTCCATAATTTAAAAACTGTTTTTTTAAAAACAGAACATAAACAATTTGATACTTTGTCTTTACACTTGAAACTCTAAAGTCAAACACCCTGTTATCTTTCTAAAAGAAAAACAGGGAGAGGATTCTGTGCTTCTTCTGCAATAAAGATTGTGGTCTAGCCCTGTGTAAGAATCTTTTCTACCATATGAAATAATTCAACACAATTTTGTACTTACCATTTACTACAGTATTTTTTTGTTGATTTAACAAACTTACACTATTTCTGAACAATGAAATATTATTTGCTGGCTCATGAAAATCTCAACTTGGGTGTTCCATGAGTGCCTCAAACATAATACACATTCCAATCTGAATTAATCATTCTCTTTACTAATCTGCTCCATCTACTATATACTCCCTATTTCAATGAATACTATAGCCAACAACCAGCTCCCCAAGCTAGAAACCTGGGCAAAATTGTTGACTCACCCTTTCTTCCCCCAACAAAGCAGTTCTCAAAGTCCTCTACATTTAAATTCTTAATATGCCTAGAATTCATTAATTTCCCCTACATCACCGTTGCCACTGTAGGGGTAATGATTATCAACAATTAGTGTTCCTCACTCATTTACCTTTTCTTTTTATCAGCTTTATTGAGGGAAAATCTAAATATATAATTCACCAATTTTAAGCGTATATTTCATTGAGTTTTTTATAAATGTGTAAAAAGTCATTTAACTACCACTTCAACCACAATACAGTTCCAACACCTCAAAAAAGTTCCCTATAACATCTTTCCAGTCAATCCTCCCTCCTTGCCCCTATTTCCTGGCAAGTACAACTTGCTGCGGTCACTACTATTTTGCCTTTTCTAGAATTTCATACATATTAAGACACAGTCTTTTATGTCTGACTTCTATCAATTAACATAATGCTAATATGTGCATGTTGCATGTGTTGACAATCTCTCTCTCTTTATTACTGATTAGCAGGACACTGCATCTTGCCTGTTCTGGGCCCTTTGCTATTCTCTCTCAATTCTCTTAAAATTCTCAGTTTAAGTTTCAAAAAGTCCTGAAAAATCCTTTGTGGGGATTTTGTTAGAATGGCAAATAAAATGGGAGAGCTAACATCTTTACAATATTATTATTTCCTGTCTATCATCACAGTTTATTCATTTACTTTGGCCTTATAATTTTCATCTTCAAGGTCTTACACATCTTTTGCTAAAATTTTTATTAGGAATCTTATAGTTTAGTTGCTACTGTAAATAGATTTTTAAAATCACATTTTTCCATTTGTTGCGAGTGCATACAAATATGATTTCTGTTTATTGAGATTATGTGAGCTCATTTGCTCTTATTATTTCTAGAAAAGTAATCTGTAGATTATTTTTGAGCTTTTATTCAGATAATGGCCTATAATTTTCCTTTCTCATACTGTCTTTGTCTATTTTTTTGATACAGGCTTCCCTCCTAGAATGCATTCAGAAGTATATCTCTTTCCCCTGTTCTCTGAAATTCTTTGTACTGAAGCACACTGGTGATTCAATGTTAGGTATAACTTATATGTAAAATCATCTGAGCTTGTTGTATTCTTTGTTAGAAGAGTTTTAACTACTGTTTCCATTTATTTAATGTTCACAGGATTACTCAAGATTTTCATTTCTGATACATTCCTAAATTAAGAATTTTTCTATTTTATTAAGCTTTCAATTTACTGACATATGATCACACTATTCTGATTATCGTTTTGTCCTTTGGTATATCTGTAGTAATGTCCTATTTTTTTAGTACCCATCTCATTTACTTCTGTCTTCTCTCTGTGTTTCTCATTATTCTGAACAGAGGTCTTCAATGTTACCAGTATTTCCATAGAATAATTTTGATCTTTGGTCCTCCAAATTTTACCTTTTTTCTCTTTTTCACATTAAGTTCTTTCTTGTTTTTCTCACCTCTCCTTTCTTTGGACTTAATCTATTTGTCTTTTTTAACTTCCTAAAGTTAAATGTTTATTTCATCAATTTTCAAAATCTCCAAGTACCATTCTTGCTATACCTTGCAAATTTTGATTCTTCACCACGTTTTCATCCAGAATGCAAGAGTCTCTTAAAAGGTACCTACTTTCAGCCAGAAACCAAACCAACCCAACCAATTCATCCTATTTATTTCTTTTCAGCTGATATTTCGAAACACAAATCTGACCATCTCATTTATCAAATTTAAAACTGCTAGGAACAGATTTCAATATTAAATTCATCTTCTTTAGTTTGGACAAACAGAACTTTGTGATGCATCTTCAACTTCATTTTTCTCCTCCTCTCCCACTGTTCCATAACTTGGCACTAGAGCAGCACTGCACATTAGAACTTTTGGCTAGGACGGCAGGCAATATCCATAACTGCCTTATCCAATATGGCAGCCGTGCACCTTAAAATGTGGTTAGTGCAACAAAAGAGGAAAGATTTAAATTTCATTTTATTTAAATTAATTTTTTTAATAAAATTATTTTATTTAAATTGAAAGGCCCATTTGGCTATTGGTTACCATGGTGGATGGTGAAGTTATATACAGATGGAGCATGTCACCTTCACAAGGAAAGATTTAGTCAACTATAGCCATTTGAATCAACAGCACTACATGCATTATTCTCTCCTAGCCCTTCACAATCTCCTGTAATGTTATTTCCTCATTTCTACTAGAATGAATAAACTAACAGGCAAAAAAAATGCAGCTGCTCAGATAGAAAAGAGATCAGAGCTAGGAAGGACATTAAAAATCACTAAATCCAAACTGTTGAAGAGTAAGATAAACCTTCTCAATCTAGAAAATCAAACTTCAGTATCAAGGAAGACTCTACTATAAAGTAAACTCTTTGATAGCAAGGACAGAATCTTCTATATTTTTGTCTCATAGTACATAGCAGAGTGCACAGTAACACAAAATTACTTGTATATTTGTTTAATGAATATTAGGATACAAGGACAGATGAGTAAAAAATATGGATAAAAATAAACAATAGGGGGAACAAAGGTTAAAATAAATTGGGTAGATGGAAATACTAGTAGTCAAGGAGAGGGAGGGGTAAGCGGTACGGTATGCAGGAGCTTTTCCCTTTTTACTTTTTTATTTCTTTTCTGGAGTGATGCAAATGTTCAAAAAATGATCAGTGATGAATATACAACTATGTGATGATATTGTGAGACACTGTTTGTATGGAACGTACGTATAGATATATACAGGATGTTTATATACTAAGAATGCTTATATGCTGTTTTATTAATAAAAATATTAAATATATATATATATTAGGATACAAGTCTATTCCCAGAAACTGATCATTGCAATGTTTAGTATCTTAATCTCTAAAAATTTAGTTTGAAGGAGATGGATTCAATGCAGAGGCCTCTATTTCTTATTATCTGTCACTTTTTATTAGGACATTAAAAAATTTCATAGCAATGGTTCTCAAACTCTGACCCAAAGATCACTTTAAACTCTTAAAAACTGATTAAAATGTAAAAAAGCTTTTGCTTATAAGGTTATACCTTTCCATATTTACTGCATCCTAAAGTAAAATGAGAACATTTTTAAACACAAGACTTCACAAATCCAATGACTGTCATAACTATAGCATCACATTGTTCAGTCTTCGGAAAAATCCATCATACACTCATGAAAGAAGGAGAATGAAAATGGCAAATACCATGTTAGCATTATTGTAAATATAGCTTTGACCCTGCAGACACATCAGGAACTCTGAGTAGCCTCAAACTAGAGTATGAGATTCTCTGTCCTAGAAAAGTATAATGGTTCCATTACATTCCACCTTCAAATGAGAAATGAGACTGAGATCAGACCTCCTAATGGTTAAGAAGGTAACTACTATTTTCCATGCAAACACACATAATATGTGGAATTTAAAAACGTTCTTAAGCTTATGAAAGACAAAGCAATAATTCCCCAAATATTACAAAGTAGTATGCTGCATTTTAGTTTTAATATTCTTCCCTTGTCATCATTGATCTTAGTTGGAAAGGAAACAATAAAAATTGGAAGGTTTTCTTCATGAGTTTTGGTTGATGTAAAAAAGGTGTTAAAAATATTTAGGCACTGCGGCAGGTCAAGACGGCAGCTTAACAATGGGTACATTTTAGTTAGTCCTCCAGAAAAACTACTAAATAACCAGAACAGTACAGAACAGCTCCTTGGGCCACATCAGTGACCGGACACACAGCATACCCCAGTCTGGACCAGCTGCGAGCCCCCACAGAACTGTGAGTTCCCAAAGCTGCGGTGGCCGGCGCCCGTCCCCCACAGGCTGCTTCCCAGAAGGGAAAGGAAAGGAAATTTACCAGGAGCAGGGACTGAGCACAATTAAATGCCAATTGTGGAATTAATTAACAAATTACGACTACTAAAAATAGGTCCCCAGCTCAGGTGAACCTGGTCAAAGTAGAGGTTGCTCATTTTTGCCCCAGCACCAAGGGGGCAGGGCTGATGGAAAAAGGGGAAAAAGGAAAGAAGGAAACAGAGGTTTTTGTGGCTGTGTTTCTACAAAGGCTTGACTTCCTTTGGATATAGCAGCAGGACTTCTCAGGCTGCAACTGTCACAGGAATAGGCAGAAGTGAGCTCTTTTGGGAGCTTGTCTGGTACTGCATCATCTTACGCTGGTGGGACCTGCAGGCAGACAAGTGCCACACACACTGGGCAGGATAAGAAAAACAGAGCCCAGAGACTTCACAGGAAAGTCTTTCAACCTGTTAGGTCTCACCCTCAGGGAAAACCGACACAGGTGACTCTTTCCTCCTGATAGGAGGCCAGTTTGGTCTGGGAAAATCTGGCTGGGGTCTATAATATCTAAGTAGACCCCTAAGGGTGGGGTGGGGGGGGGGAGGCACCATACAAGCAGGGCAAGAAACAAGAAAACAAGAACTGAAAAATTTTCCTCCGTTAAACAAAACTTAAGCTAGAGGTCCAGACAAAGCTGAACTGAATGTCAAAGAACAGATAGACAACAAATTCATCCAGCAAGAAAACTCTAGGTAAAAGAAGTGAAAGCAATCTCCAGAATAAACTGATTAAGGTAATTAAATGCCTAGACACCAGCAAAAAATAACAAATCACAATAGGAAAATTGAAGATATGGCCCAGTCAAAGGAACAAACCAACAATTCAAATGACATACAGGAGCTGAAACAATTAATTCAGAATATACGAACAGACATGGAAAACCTCATCAAAAACCAAATCAATGAATTGAGGGAGGATATAAAGAAGGCAAGGAATGAACAAAAAGAAGAAATTGAAAGTCTGAAAAAACAAATCACAGAACTTACGGGAATGAAAGGCAAAGCAGAAGAGATGAAAAAAACAATGGAAACCTACAATGGTAGATTATAGGATTAGTTGTGAACTGGAGGATGGAACATCTGAAATTTGGCAAGAAAAAGAAAATATAGGGGAAAAAAATGGAAAAATATGAGCAGGGACTCAGGGAACTGAAAGACAATATGAAGCGCATGAATATACGTGCTGTGGGTATCCCAGAAGGAGAAGAGAAGGAAAAGGAGTAGAAAAATTAATGGAGGAAATTATCCCTGAAAATTTCCCAACTCTTATGAAAGACTTAAAATTACAGATCCAAGAAGTGCAGCGTACCCCAAAGAGAATAGATCCAAATAGACATACTCCAACACATTTAATAATCAGAATGTCAGAGGTCAAAGAGAAAGAGAGGATCTTGAAAGCAGCAAGAGAAAAAAGCAATCCATCACATTCAAGGGAAGCCCCATAAGACTATATGCAGATCTCTCAGCAGAAACCATGGAGGCAAGAAGACAGTGGGATAATATATCTAAACTATTAAAAAGAGAAAAGCTGCCAACCAAGAATTCTATATCCAGCAAAATTGTCCTTCAAAAAGGAGGGAGAAATTAAAACATTTTCAGACAAAACATCACTAAGAGAATTTGTGACCAAGAGACCAGTTCTACAAGAAATAGGTAAAGGGAACACTAGAGACAGATATGAAGAGAGAAGAGAGAGGTGTGGAGAAGAGTGTAGAAAGGAAGACTATGAGTAAAGGTAAAAAGAAGGAAAATTAGTTATGACATATAAAATCCAGAAGGCAAAATAGTAGAAAAAAGTACTACCCATGCAGTAATAACATTGAATGTTAATGGATTAAACTTTCCAAACAAAAGACATAGTCTGGCAGAATGGATTAAAAAACAGGACCCATCTATATGCTGTCTCTACTTAAAAGACATCAGGGCAAGGACACAAATGGACATTTGCACACCAATGTTTACAGTAGCATTATTTACAATTACCAAGAGATGGAAGCAGCCAAAATGTCCATCAACACACGGTTGGCTAAACAAACTGTGGCATTTACATAAGATGGAATATTATGCAGCTGTAAGACAGAATAAAGTTATGAAGTATGTAACAACATGAATGGACCTTAAGGACATTACGCTGAGTGTGATTAGCCAGAAACAAAAGGACAAATACTGTATGGTCTCACTGATATGAACTGACTTTAGTGAATAAACTTGGAATATTTCGTTGGTAACAGAGACCATCAGGAGATAAAAATAGGGTAAGATACTGGGAAATTGGAGCTGAAGGCATACAGATTGTGCAACAGGACTGAATATAAAAACTCAGAAATGGACAGCACAATATTACCTAACTGTAATACAATTATGTTAAAACACTGAATGAAGCTGCATATGAGAATGATAGAGGGAGGAGGGCTGGGGCATAAATGAAATAACAAAGAAAGATAGATGATAAAGACTGAGATGGTATAATCTAGGAATGCCTAGAGTGTATAATGATAGTGACTAAATGTACAAATTAAAAAAATGTTTTTGCATGAGGAAGAACAAAAGAATATCATTACTGCAATGTGCTGAAAATAGATGGTGATTAATATTTTAAAATTTCAACTTATGTGTGAGACTAAAGCAAAAAATGTTTATTTGGTACAAATTTATACTTTGACTAGTGCATTTCCTAATATAACTTATGTAGATACTTGGTTGAACACCTTAAGTACCTGGAACTTTGTATAGGACATGAAATTTTGTTGGTTTGTCCGGGTGATGCCCTGATGAATCCCAGACTGATTTGATCAGTGAGTGGAAAAGTATTTGCAAAGTCCCCTTCGGGGAATGGTGAGAACGGGGGAAAACTCAACTTCCCCAAGTTGAATTCTTGATATTCTCACAAGCAGTGTGGGCAACCAAAGCTACAGGCTGAGCCCCCAGTCTTGGGGTTTGTTCATATGAAACTTAACCCCACAGAGGATAGGTCAAGCCTACTTAAAATTAGGCCTAAGATTCACCCCCAAGAGAACCTCTCTTGTTGCTCAGATGTGGCCTCTCTCTCCAGCCAACACAGCAAGCAAACTCACCACCCTCCCCCTGTCTACGTGGGACATGACTCACAGGGGTGTGGATCTTCCTGGCAACCTGGGACAGAAATCCCAGAATGAGCTGAGACCCAGCATCAAGGGACTGAGAAAACCTTCTCGACCAAAAGGGGGAAGAGTGAAATGAGACAAAGTGTCAATGGCTGAGAGAGTCTAAACAGAGTCGAGTGGTTATCCTGAAGGTTATTCTTATACATTAAGTAGATATCACCTTGTTAACCAAGATGTAATGGAGAGGCTGGAGGGAACTGCCTGAAAATGTAGAGCTGTGTTCCAGCAGCAATGTTTCTTGACGATGATTGAATAATGATATAGCTTTCACAATGTGACTGTGTGATTGTGAAAACCTTGTGTCTGATGCTCCTTTTATCTACCTTATCAACAGATGAGTAGAACATATGGAATAAAAATAAGGAATAGGGGGAACAAATGTTAAAATAAATTTAGTTTGAAATGCTAGTGATAAATGAAAGCGAGGGGTAAGGGGTATGGTATGTATAATCTTTTTTTCTCTCTCTGTTATCATTTTATTTCTTTTTCTGTTGTCTTTTTATTTCTTTTTCTGAATTGATGCAAATGTTCTAAGAAATGATGAATATGCAATTATGTGATGATATTGAGAATTACTGATTATATATGTGGAACAGAATGATATGTTAATGTTTTTGCTTGGTCTTAATTTTTTAAATTAATAAATAAATAAATTTAAATTTAAAAAATATTTAGGCACTGCAGTTGTCTGCTTTTCAGCACTCCAGTTGTCTGCTTTTCAGAAAGGTAGTGAAAAAAGAGACTTTGAAAGGAGGACTTGGGCATAAGAGTATGGAAACTTCATTGATACTCAGACTCTTCACTAAGGGAGGAAGTGGTGGAATGGGTTACCTTCGATTAGGTGGAGAAGGTGGAAAAGGTGGTGATGTTTGGGTTGCAGCTGAAAAAACATGACTTTAAAACAAAGACAAATATCCTCACAAATGGTTTGCGGCTATAGGAGGAACAGACAGTCTGGTAGGTCATTGAAAGGCTCCAAAGGAAAAGACTGTGAAATACCTGTACCTGTTGGTATTTCTGTAACTGATAAAAATGGCAAAATTATAGGAGAATTCAGTAAAGAGAAAGCAAGAATTCTGGTGGCTGAAGGAGGTCTTGGTGGTAAATTACTTACAAATTTCTTACCATTGAAAGGCCAGAAACAAATAGTTCACCTTGATCTAAACTTACAGCTGACATAGGCCTAGTGGGAGTCCCAAATACTGAAAATCCATTTTCCTATGTCAGATTTCTCATGCAAAATCTGTGATGGCAAATTATGCCTTTACAACATTAAAGCCTCAACTTGGAAAGATTATGTACCAGGATCTCAAACAGATATCAGTAGCTGATCTTCCGGGTCTAATAGAAGGAGCACATACAAACACAGGAATGGGTCACAAATTCTTCAAAGTATATAGAAAGAACTAGACAATGACTTTTTGTTGTTGATATTTCTGAATTTCAGCTTTCTTCCCAAACACAGTACAGAACTGCTTTTGAAACCATAATACTGCTTACAAAAGAATTGGAGTTGTATAAACAGGAATTTAAGACAAAACCTGCACTACTGGCAGTTAACAAAATGGATTTGTCAGGTGCCCAAGATAAATTACATGAATTGATGTACCAACTCCAGAATCCTAAAGATTTCCTATAGTTATTAAAAAAAAAACAAAATGATTCCAGAGAGGATTATGGAATCAGGATTATGGAATTCTAACATATCATCCTGATCTCTGCAATTACCAGAGAAGGAAAACTGAAGAATTAAAGAACTGTATAAGAAAATCACTGGATGAACAAGACAATCAGGAAAAGAACGCACACCATAAGAATCAGTTGCTTAATTTAAGGATTATCAATGCAATATCTTATAGTGAGCCACCACCAAAGCATGCTATTCCTAGCTCTTAAATGGATATAATTTAAATCTATTAAAAACAGTATGGATTCCTTTGTGTTAATTTCAAAGTTTTTCACAGGCATGTAAGTTTAACAGAAAAAGTAAAATGATAGTTTGTAAATTTATAATCAGTCCACTCACTAACTACTATAAAGTCATCCTTTGACATGCTGGGAAAAAAAATACACACACATATTTTATTAAATATTAATATTATTTTATATATTAATATTATTCACATTTATTTAATATTGATAATGTTGATTTATATATTAATATTATTCATATTTATTAAATATGAATAATATTAATTATTATTAAATATATATTTAAACATGGCATAGACTTGGGTTCAATTCCCAGCATCTTCCCATGGAAAAAAAAATTAGAATTGTTTTAAAGCTCTAATTTAGACATTATCAAATAAAGGTAATAAAGTGACTAATACAAAGAGTTTGACATATTCTAGATGCTTATTAAATGACTGTTCATTCATTTTCCAAATCAAATTTTTAAGTTCTAAAATAAATTTATTTAAAAGAGAGATACAGGCTATTATAAAGACTTGTAGAAAGAGTTCATTTCAATATAATGTTATGTATGGGTTTAGAAGTAAAATGGAAAATACAGCCAGGAGAGATTAAATTTGAGACTATATGGCTGATTAGACTGATTGTTAATTAGGCCAACTTTCTAAGAGATAATAGAATTACTTCTTGCCTAATATTATTTGGTCACTGATGTAACCAAAGTAAAAACACTAAACCAAACTGCAAGTTTAGTGGTGAAAGAATTTTAGAAAACCAAGTCTCCCAAGGAGCCACAAAACATGTTTTTTTTTTTAATGTCTTAACTCTTCCATGTTGGCTCAGAAAAAATTAGAAAATTCTGAAATGCATACACTGGCAACAGAATGTAAAAAGCTCATCAGAACTTACTCCTCAATTTTAAAACCACACATGGGCATATACTCTAAGAGAAAATAAACTATAGTATATCAGAAAATTAAATTAAGAAACTCATGACTAGATTCTTTTAACAGGAAATGGCACAGAATATAATGCTAAGTGAGAGTACCAAATCTCTAGGCTAGCTGTCATGATAGGAGAAGGGTGGGAGTGGGCATTGCTACAGTGTCAACAACACCAATTGAGATTTCATCAGCATAGGGAAAGATCCTATGGATATGCAAATAAATATGCAAATTTAGCAGCTCATTTAAAATGGTGAATAAGAATTTTTTTTTATTAAAATGGTATATATCAAATAACAGCATTTTCCATCGTATCTTATCTGTGACACTTCAAGGTTTATCAACATGATTTTTCATAGTAAACTCTAGCAAATAGCTGGGGCAAATTCCACCATTTCTAACCCACAAACCAGAAACAAATCTCTAAACGCATACAGTAGAACAGAATCAGAGACCATCATCTAGGTAGCGGGACAACTAGGACAAACAGGAGACCCCCTCGAATCCCACTCTCACATATCCTTATGATAACTCAGCCTAGATCCTATTGCTATTATCTCCTAAGTGGAGATCAAATCTCACTGGCACAGATTTATCTATCTTCAATATATATCATATTTTTCAGGCACTCTCTATCTTTCAGATTCCTCCAACAAAATTATAACTCCAGTCACAATCTACTTCTAATCCATACTTCACATTTCTACTGAATAACTGTCAAATCCTATATCTGTTCCCGTCACGCATGCCCTTGACTAAAAACTTCAAGTAGTACCCTATCATCTTCAGGATAAAATGAAGATTCCAGAACAGATGATACAAGATATTTTATAATTCAGCCCCTACTTAATTTCTTGCCCTTGTTCCAATGTGCAATACTTCCTCATCTTCCTTCCTTCCTTCTTCCAAGAATACTAACCAGGCTAAATTTTTCATGCTTGCCATACATGAATGAACAAAACAAAGATCCTTGCCTTAAGGTCCTTACAATCTTATAGGGCAAAGATGGATGGTTGGATGAATGGATACAGATAGATTAAATCTATAATATGTCAGGTGGTGATAACTAAAGTGGGGTCAGATCAAGCTAGGTAAGGGTAGGGATTGCATGTAGAGGTGTCGGGATGTATTAAAATTTGAATAAGGTAGCCAGAGAATGACTTATGAAAACAAAAACATTTGAGCAAAGACCCAAGATAGGTAAGGGAATAAGCAATGTGTGTACAGGAGGGGAGAAGACTCTAGGCAGAGGACCAGCCAGTGAAAAGGCCCCACACTTGGTATTCAAGAAATACCAAGGACCCAGTGAGGCTGCAGAGGAGTGAGCAAGAGGGAGAGTAATGGGAGACGAGATCCTGGAGGTAATGGGAAGGCAGACCCTGTAGGTTACCATAAGGACTCTGAACTTGACACTAGGTGAAATGGACCGCTACTGGGAAACTTAAGCAGAAGAGGATCATGACAGAATATTTTTAAAAGATAACTCTGACTGCTGTGTTAAAAGCCAACTCCATCAAGGTGAGGCAAGGCCAAAAATCTTATCACACTTGTCACCCTCTACTTATTCACTTGTCTGCCTCCTCAAAGAGTTCTCCTAGACTGAGAACTCTTTGAAGGGGTGACAGTGTCTGAGTTTTCTCTGTACCTGCCTGGAACAGAGTACATACTTCATCAAGCTTTTCCTAAGACAGCTGGGCTCCTAGGGCATTAGATGTCCAAATGGAGTTCCAAGAACCCGAGCTGACCACCTGAGGGGTCTGAGAAAACCTTGAATTTAGGCCTCAAGCCAAAGGAAGGTTAAAGGTGGCATGCCTCAGTGAAGCTGGGGCTGAAAGCTGACAATTCAGCCCACAGCGAAGAGCTGATTTCAACGACTGGGAAGGGCAACCAGGAAAGATATAAAAAATAGAGGGCATGAGACAGAGTGGTATGGACAGTGGGTCAGACAGAGCCTGGAGAGAAGCCCACGAGAAGGGAAACACAAGGACAGGCGCTTTTAAGAATGAGGCTGTGGCCTCACCCAAACAGAAGGACAATTCCAAGCTTATCTGGTATCCTAATTGGAGAAGAATAATAAATTGCAGCATTTGCTCCATAGCAGAGTGTTAATCTTACTCTGTATTTGGAGCTTTATTCCCTACCTCACCTAATGAAAAATGGATAGTGATTCTAAAGAAGGGCTTGAGGTGGTTGAAACAAATTGGAGTCCAGTGAAACAAACGGGAGTCCAGTTTCTTTTACAAAGGCCCATGTTTACAATGTTTCTTTTGAGCTAGTGAAAAAATAAATGCCTTTAAATTTCCCTCTAATTTTCTGTGTAGGCACCACTCCTGCCATCATTCTGCCCTCTAAGAATCAGGGCAATGCTGCATAGGTGAGTGGAGAACGTACCTGAGGTCGAGAAATCGCCATTTCCTATTATGTTAACCTCTCTTCCTTTCAAAAATATTAACTAAAAGGCTTTCAGTTACAAAGAAAAATAGGGCGGACCACAGTGGCTCAGCAGGCAGGAATGCCTGCCTGCGATGCCAGAGGACCCGGGTTCGATTCCCGGTGCCTGCCCATGTAAAAAAAGAAAAATAGTGACAGAACCAGAGCTTATCCTACCTATTTCCTAGAATAACTAGGAGGGTAAAACAGACCATATATGTCAAAGGGCCATATAAACCTAAGTGTTTTTCACTCCCTCCCCTGTACTTGGCATCATTAGGAAAGACATGCAATGCGGGGAAGAGACACTGCTGTGATTTAATTTCCATCTAAAGTTCATGTAATATACTCAACAGTTTGGTAAGAATTAGATAATAGGCCAGGTAAACTTAGATTTATTTAGTTATTGAAGAGCTACTCACCGTAAGATATTTAGCAATCACATAATCTCCCTAAACTTCAATTTTTCATCTATTAATGGAAATAAGAACAATTAAATAGCTTCAGTGAGAATTGAAGATGCTGCTGAAAGTAAATATGTGTCTATATGTCTGTGTGTATGTATACATATAAAAAACACTACACAGTATTACTCAAGAGAAGGTAGTTAACAGACAGATATGTAACCTAATAATTCAAAAGGGGCCTCTGAGATGTCTAAATGATTAATATGAACTCTTTGATAGGTGCTGGATGTTAAAACTCTGAAAATAATAGGGGGTAGATTTGGGAACAAAATACTTCTTTCATTCCAGCTCCATACATTTTCCAAGGCTCGTTTCATGCCCATTTATTTTCCTAGGCATCAAAGCCCTGTGATAGCTGCCAAAAGGGAAGAGAAACTTAAGTGAAATAGGGCTCCACTTTTTCTTACTTTCTCAAATCCACTTCTTCTTGCTTAGACAAATGATAATTCCTAATGCTGTACAAACTCTGTTTTTCCCCTTTCTCACTTTTAGAAAGGAAAGCAGAGCCAGGAAGTCAGACAGCCAGCTACTAAGGAGGATGTGGTGGGTGGTTTATCATGTAAGCCTTCTATTAATGGAAACATTCATCAAACGTGATACTGTGAGACTCTCACAGGATGTAGAGACCCGTCACTTACACAGCCAACCACTTGTGTGAACACGGTAAATTACTTAATCTCCCTGAGACTCAGTTTCCTCTTCTGCAACCTGGGATAATAAGACCTACTATACCTGTTTGTCATAAAAACTAAATGAGATAATGCCTCTAAAAAGTACTTTGCAAAATATACAGTGATATACAAACGTTTTAATTAAGGTCATCGTCATTAACCATTGACATGTACTCTAAACTGTCCTAGAAACAACAACAAAAAAAGATAATCTTCTTTTAAAAATTGTAATTAGGAAGCAGGAAAAAGCAATTTTAATCTAGTTGTTGGAAAAAATCTCTCAAAAGGTAGTTAAAATTATCACAGTGTAAGTTTTCTGTTGCTGAATAAATGGAAGAAATTTAAGCTGACCAGCCATAGGTGATGACTGCAATAAAACTAAATTACTAAGACAGCATTCTCGGTAGAAAACATCATGACACAAAAAAACCAGAAATAATAAACAGAAAATATATGTTGCATTAAGGATTTTGTTTCTTTTTTTGGCTCATGAGGTTATTTTTCAAATTATGAAATTCTAAGCAGCAGACACCACCACCACCTTTAAAAAGGTGACAAGTTATTTACTCAACTGCACTGTGTACCACAAAGGGTTTATTTTGTGTATAAGGTGGGATCACACAGCCAATATATATCATGCATAATTATTGAGAATGCAGTTATTGATTATAATCATGCCTCACACAGCAAGCTGGAACCATGCACTCATGAGCTCAGTTAATGAACCCTGAAGTTCTGTTACAGTCCTCACGCCCCTCCTGGGTGCCTCACCTGACCGATAGCGCTCATCTCGGGATCCCGAGGACCTCCGGCGGTGGTAGCGCGAAGAGGAGGAGGGAGTGACCGGAGTTCGACGTTCTTGAGGCAAAGCTTGATCGACCCCTGAATTTAAAACAAGAAAAGCAAAATGAGGGTGAGGATTTATTTGGTAGCTGGAGTTCATTTGTTTTGTGGAGTAAATCATTTGGTCAAATAAAACCCTGGATCACTATCTCCACAGCAAAGCTAGAACAGCATGTGAGACTAAGCATGAGGGATAGGGGGAAATAATCCTGGCCAGTGGAACCGCAGGAGGGAAGACAAGTGCTGCTAGGCTGGGAGAGGGGAAAGGGAAGTGCAGGGGAAACTATGCTGCCTGCGAGGAGCCCAACTGTTTAGAAATGCTGGGGTATGCTCCTTCACACCATAAAATCTATTACACTGTAGAAAGAGACACAAATTAAACCAAGAGTAAATGAAATCTTAAGAGCTGGGAAGAAAAATGGCGCCTAAGACATAGAATCTGGTTATAACCTTTTAATATAATATAGAAAAGATTATATAAATTCTTGAGAAAATTTAAAATTACATTCATTACATTAAAGTGAACTTTAAATCTTATATTTTAAAAATTCAGGGATCCAAGATTTAACATAAACTGTATCAATTTTGTTCCATCTAAATGTATCTGGAAACCTGCTCCATTTGAAGCTAAATAAGTGAACAAATTGTAGCTGGATATGGTTTTGATGAATTACTAAGATATTAATAAATAAA
The DNA here is from genome assembly GCF_023851605.1 of Tamandua tetradactyla. Lineage (NCBI taxonomy): Eukaryota > Metazoa > Chordata > Mammalia > Pilosa > Myrmecophagidae > Tamandua > Tamandua tetradactyla. The sequence continues at coordinate 206,929,802 of NC_135327.1, forward strand.
ATTTCAAGGGTAATGGTAAAAAAGTTAACCCATCTTTAGAATTAGAGTGGCAAAGATGACCATATAGATAAAATTAAGTACTATGGGAAAGATTTAATCTTTATTGTTCAAAATAAAGAAATTCTTTTATGTTGAAAATTAATCATTAATTGCTGCTTCTTCAGAAAAGAACCAGCAGTACTTTATTGAGAGTAAATGAGGACATAATTTTTTTTTTGTATGCTGAATGACGGGGTCTACTTTATATATTATAAAAATTTTTCCATTATTCCCATTCTCTTTGTCCTTGCAAGTTTATACTTTATTTACTCTCATTTCAGTAGTTTTAGGAAGAAGTGGAGATAAATGTCATTTTCAAGTTGCTATTTTATTTGCAAATTTGCCAGGTTTAACTAATGGTCTGATTTTTTTTTTTTTTTTAAGTTTGGCTTTCAATCTCAATAATCTACCTAACTCAAATAGCTTCCTAGAATTACTTTGAACCATAACCTTTTCTTTGTTCCCTAATAGGTCATATTATTTTGGGGAAATGCACAATCATAATAATTATACACACCTATAATGCTATGTATAGTTGTAGGTTACTGATGGCTTGTTCAGGAACCTTAGAAAGCTAATTTTGCAGACAGATATTGCCAACATTTACTCTCATAGGGTGAAATGCAGAGTTTGCAAAACAAGTTTTAAAAAAGGAACAAATAGGGCAGGTGGCTCAGCAGGGAGAATTCTCACCTGCCATGGCGGAGACCCGGGTTCGATTCCCAGTGCCTGCCCATGGTAAATAATAAAATAAAGGAATAAATAAGACTGGGCAAAAGGAGAATTAGTTTCAACAGGTCAACAGCTATAGGACATTGAACAGAAACTAATATATGGGTGTACCTATTTCATTAATCTTTATCTGACCTCTCTCCAAATGAAATTTGAGATAGCTTAAAGAATTTAAAGATATGTTTCCAAAAAGAAAATCCCTCAGTTAAATATTCAACTCTAAACTAGAATTCAATTATTTATCATAGAAGGACCCATGAGCAACCAAAACTTCCATCATTATCCATCATGAAAGGAATTAGCAAAATGCTGCTGCTGGAATGGATGTCTTTGTGGGAACACTAATAATAGTAGTGAGCAAAACTCAATTCTAGCACTGTAGGGGGGTCTTACACTCATAATTATATTTACTGTAGAGAGCCAAGTAAAAACTAGCACTTAGGAAGCCACAGAAAAACCAGAGCTCAAGAGAATGTATGGTCAAAGATGGTCACTGCAAAGGTGAGAAATGTCTGGGGGAGAAATGGTAATCACCTAAAAACGAATATTCAAGAGTCAAGAGGACAAACAAATTAATTCTCCTCAAGCATAAAGATGACAAAGATCAAGTCTGAGTCCCTTCCTCCTGCAAATATTTATGAAGCACTTACGTGCCAGTCACCGCGCTAAGCGCTACCTCAGTTCTAGCTCCTAGGTTACTGGAGAGGCAAAGGGTCTTGCGCTCTGGAATCAGAAAGCTCAGGGATCAAATTCTGGATAGTGCTCATTAACTCTGTGACCTTGGGCTCATCTACCATCTTTAAGCAGAGATGGTAATAACAGCTAAAACTTTTATAGCACTGGTCTAAGCACTTTTTATTTATTATTGCATTTCATTTAGGAGCACTAAAACCAAATGAGGCGGATGCTATTGTTACTTCCATTTTACTGATGTGGAAACTAAGGCATGGAAGTGGGATTTGAACCCAGGCAATCTGCATCTCAAACTGAGCTCTTATGTCATATTTAGAATATTCCCTTGTAAATGTCCTTTGATATGAGTGCCTCTCCAAAATTGAGATAGGTGCCCCTCCCAAGTCCTCCCAGAATATATTGTTCTTTCAATTAAAGCTCAATGTATTCTAGATGCTTTATTTTCCAGCTCTCTAGACTGTGATTATTTGTTAAATCAACACAATCTAGCTGGTATTTCTGCGATCTTGTTACAAAGTTTTGTATTCATACAATAGTAATCTTACAAGGAAGCATGTTGACTTAAAATTTCAGGTTGTTGCTGAGGAAGGAAATGCAGGGCAAATAAAAGCAGTTGAAGGCATCTAATACACTAGATAAGATTCTCACTAGAGAATCAGACAAGTTAAAAGCCAAGATAAAACAATGTCTACCTTGTTATCTCCAGGGCCTAGCATGGTCCCTGGATCATGGAATATTTCTGAATGAGTGAATGAGCAGTATTTGGAAGGCTCACACAGATGGCTAGAATATTTCAATTTAAATACAGCAATTTGTACAGTAGTGAACCCCAGAGTAAACCATGAGCTATAGTTAAAAGTACCATCATAATATTCTTTCATGATCTGAAGCAGATAGACTACACGAATGCAAGGTGTTAATAACGGGAGGGAGGTAATACAGGAACCTCATTTTCTGCATGATTTTTCTGCAAGTCTACAGCTTCTCAAATAAATATAGATGACAGTTTCAGTGAGATTTTTATTTTTCCTCTAGAGATAGAGTGGGCCTATAAATAAAACTCCAAAATAGAGGAAGAAATTTAAGGAGAATAAAAGGAAAAAGAGGACAGGCACAGGGCAGGAATAAACTCACACTCTATTCTCCTCCACACATCTTTTCCTGACTTCCAAACTGCTACCTATTGCATTCCAGTTCTCCACGTCTTGTAACGTCTAAATCACCTTTGACACCTCTCCTTCCCGCAAGCCACAATTTATCCCCAAACTTAAAAAGTAATCATGGCTTAGTACTTGGCACTTTTAAGTCTGTACAAAAACAATTTCTGAATCCAGTCCCATTCTTTTCTAGCACCTAATTATACTTTTTGGTTCGCATAGCAGCACCATAGCAACACTTTGCCAGATAATAAACAGAACAATTGTACCTATGATAAGAAATTTACTACGCTTGCTTTACATTGCTTTGGATGAGAACACCACTATATAGAAAGACTGAAATTGCATGATAAGCATTTTTTAAATTTATTTTATTTATTAAATGTACCAACATACAAACACAAACATTCTTACCATATGATCATTCCATTCTATATATATAATCAGTAATTCACAGTATCATCACACAGTTGTATATTCATCATCACGATGATTTCTTAGAACATTTGCATCAATTCAGAAAAAGAAATAAAAAGAAACCAGAAAAAAATTCATACATACCATACCCCTTACCCCTCCCTTTCACTGATCACTAGCATTTCAATCTACTAAATTTATTTTAACATTTGTTCCCCCCATTATTTATTTATTTTTAATCCTTATGTTTTACTCATCTGTCCATAAGGTAGATAACATCTATCTACCAGCTACACTAACCAAGTACTTATTTTACTGTCATTATTTCTATCACATCTTTCATTAAGACAAATTATTGGCCATATATCAGAAAAAATGACCTTAATAACCATTTTCCTATCATAAAATTTAATTTGATTAAGGACTTTGAAATTTTAAAAAGCGTAAAATATCTGGACTTAGTTTGAAGAGCCTTACTATGTGTCTGTGCATTCACGCTTGAGTCCTCATGTCCTGCCAGCTGCTCTATTCTCACTTGATAAGACAACAAGTTCAGGAAACAATGACTCTATGTGGTCAGGACTGGGGCTTCAGGTTTCTGCATTTTTCTTATACCCTATAGATTTTCCACAAAAATTCATATAAGCCAGGACTAGAACAGACACTATCCTCACCTTTCAAGCATACACTCAATAATTCTATGTTCACCTCTGTTCAAATTCCAGAAATATTAAATGAAAGTGGGTTTCAGCTTTGTTCCCTTTTATCAGTGATACCATGTATAAGGAACCTGATTCATTAAATACCACTAAAGAATAACAGGAAATTTATATGATCAAACTGCCATCTGTGTTTGATATAGTAAAAATATTTTTAGGTACCTTACAACAGCAAACTGTGTATTACTAGTCAGACATGGCTTACCTAAGATACAGATAATTTAGCTTTTGCTGATGAAAGTTCATTTCCTGCAGCTATCCAATCAGGAAAGAATTCATGCTAAGTCACAGGCAACATCGATTTAAATACTACCATTCCTCTTATTCTGGGATTTAACCTTGCATCTTAGACCATATCTATCATCAACAAGTTGTATTTACAAAGCAAAATAGTAGATCTGACCTGCATGGTTCCTTCAGCTGACGAAAGCGGCCTGAGACAGACCTATGGGTCCGTAAAGCCCAGAGGTCAGCAGAGGGAAAGTGTACCATTCCATGTGTAGGGGAAACTGTGATACTTTGGTCACAACAGAAATGGGGGAAATTTTAACGTTCTTGTGGCAGAATGAAAATATGGACTAAATTGTGCAGTTGCCACCACAGAAGGCCAGCAGTTGTTAGAAGAATCAGGAAAAATCAATGACAGGTGTGCTAATCATCTTTCTTTTCTAAAGTGAACTGGATAAAACAGCATTTGACTCAGTTGTAGATCCTTCAATATAAGGAGGTTCGACATTTTGTATGAGATCAAAGCATGAAATTCACAAATGCTAGCCTTTGCAGAGATGTTTTACAGGTAACTTTCTCCCTCACAACTCTCAAAACAATAAAGAATCTGCGTCTAGATCTAAATAAATAAAGCTCTCTCCATATTTTCCACCTGAACTGGCCAAGATGAGACATTACAAGCAACAGAATTCACTATCTTTAGTTATCTCATTGAATACCACAATTATTAAACTGGTTTCTAAAAACTGAAATAGTAACAAAATAAAATTCCATTAATGGGATTGTGGTGAAGTTCAAAAATCATGTTACCCTTTCACATTTCAGATATGGAAATGGTGATTAGAACTTACTTCTTACCATTTGCCATCTAAGTTTATCCAACTCAGAAATCAAAACTGTGATCATAGATAAGAGGTACATGAAGCAGTATACAAGGTTTTTGTTTTTGTTCAAGGCAGTACAAAGATCTAAGCATTAAACAGAACAATTTGACATTTACCCTGAGCTAAACCAGTGAGTTTGAATGTTCTCTTGCTCATTCAGTGCACATGGATGGCGGTGAGTGATAAATCAGGAGGCAGGAGCAGCGAGTCACTGCCCCTGCTCTGTCTCACATACAAGTTATTAACTTGTCTGCATTTCAGCTTCCTGATCTGTATAATGAGTAAAGCAGTTCCTGCCTTGTTGACTCTATTCATTCATTCAACAAATACTTGCTGAATGCCCACTTACTACCTGCCAACACTGGGGATCCTCAGCTACTTATGTTCATCGTGGGTTGGGGTGAGGGTGGAATGGTTAACTATTAATTTATTAAATAGCAACCATTCAACAACAACTGGGGCGTTTCAAAAGTAGGATGTCATTAAGATGAGAACAAGAGAGACTGTTTTGACCTGAGAGATCACGGGAGAAATTCTTGTAGAAATAACATTTGAACTGAGCTTTAAAAGTAGGTATAGATGAGTAAGAGTACCTCAAACAAAGGGCAAAGAATGTGCAGAATTCCTGAGTAGGAAAGCAGCAAGGAAAACCTGAGAATCTCCAGCAGCAGGAAGAATTCAAGGAATTGTAAAAAACGCCAAGGCTGTTGGAAGGTTCAAATGGCCTAAGCATGCAATATGTGAAAGCCCTTTTCAAGTAGAAGGGATCTATGAACAAGTGTGGGGTCAATAATGTTCATAGCCAAAACAAAGCGTGGACTCATAAATTCACATTTAATCAAAAGAAAGCACTTTTCTAAGGGAAGGCTGCTTACTTTGATTTAACAGTCAGATTCATATGGAGCAGCAAGGAAAGGACAGACTTGCCAACTGGGAAACATTAGCCAAAGTCACCAAGATTTTCAAAACTAATCAGTTACAAGTAAATCCTTCTAACTGCCTTTTGAAGAAACACTGGAGAATACTAGATCTACTACAAATTGTTCAATACAAAGAAACATTTTATGGAAAACCATGTGAAAAAAAAAATCTTGTTAACAGACATGCTATGAGAAAGAAGGACTAAATCTGAGCTAGACAAATTTTACTTTTTATGGCAACATTAAAATTTTACTACTTTACATCACCATGACCTATATCATAAAAGTAGTAAAGACTCAATTATAAAAGTTGACACTACATTATTAAAATATCCCTGAAGAGAGAGAGACAATGGGTTTTATTTTCTAATTTTGAAAGCTTAATCAGATTTTAGAGATTAACGAAGGACAATTTTGAAAGAGATAAACTTAATAATCAAAAATCTGAAAGAGGGAAAATATCAAATGAATAATAAGTTCTCCTAAATAATATCTTCCCTTTGAGAAGTGATTTTCAAAATGTTCTACATTCTTTCAGATCTCTTCCTTTATTAACTATATGATTTTCATCTTTTCCTTTCTAGCTTCTGGCACACTTTAGAAGTATGAATAAATTAAGGTCCTCATCTAGATTTGAGTAAGTATTAACCATTGCTCTCATCAAAGAAAATATATCTGCCCGTTGGTGTCTGAATCACTACCCAACACTTCTGTAATGAAGTCATTTTGTCTAAAGAGCAATGAAAAGTGAGGAAGTGAAACTGCTTCCTGAATGCTCCTCCTGGGATGGAACTAATGTTTGGTTGCTCCAATTCAAGTTGTCAGTTTGTGCTGATTGCCTGTACAAGCAGTTCTAATCCACAATCATTTATCCCAAACAACATCTTAGAAATATTTTTACAATGTTTACTGCAGTAAGTCTTGATATCCCCTCTGATATATAAAAATCATGCTTACAAAGAAGTAATGTTCATCATGGGCACTTTCTTAAACTCCATTTAAGAAAGTGCCCATGGCCTCTCTCCTTCTCTGTACCAGGAGCAGTTCTCAGTCCCTGCATCCCCTGAAATCATGTACACCTGTACCAAATTCATCTCCTCTCCCTCCCTGGTCTGGAGCACCTCTCAGCCGCTGAGCTGACCACTCTCTGTAGTGTTGCTGAAAGACCTGAGACACTGACAGATGAGAGCCGCAGCAGCTTGGCAGACCCACGTTCCCTGACCTCACTTATCCCCAGTCACAGCCTCCAAACCAAACCCATTTCTAGAGTCACTGACACAGCAGCCAAGTCCACTGGGGCCAGGCCACCAGTCAGGGTAGCTGGCTCTGGGGCCGGGATTGAGACTCATCATTGGTTATGCTAGGAACACTTCTCTGAAGCAGCAACTCTTCTCCTCAACACTGTTCTAGGCTTTGCCCTCTCGGAGGTTATGAGGTTCTTTTGCCTGATGGTGGCCTTTCTCATCCTCTTAGTCATGTGAAGGAGCCATCTCCACTTGCCATAACTCTTTCTCCATGTCTCGTCTACCCTATATATTCCTTGTCCTATACCTCCCCAGGTAGCCTGGGGAAAGTGGTTGGCTCAGGGTTTGACAGATGGGAAGACAAATAAATACTGTACTAATAAGAAAAAAAAAGTGCACAGTAGGAGAGGAGGGACTGAAAAAGAAAACAAAATTGCCTTTCATAAACATCCTATACAAAAATAATTACTTCCAAAACTGGGCTAATCAAGAAAGCATTCTCTCTTTTAGAAAATCTGCTCTACTTACTGCTTCCTGGATACAAAGAATATATTCTATTATTAATTGGCTTGATTTTTCTTCTTCAAAAATCCATAATTTAGCTCTTTGGAGACAAGAATATTCTAACGCTCTAGATCTCAAATTTATTCCCTTTCAAAAGTCCGAGAAGGCCAACTTCTAATAGTTCATCCTCTATGTAGGTCTTTGATTACAGAACAAAGGTTAGCAGAAGACTCGTTCTAAGAAGAATTTTATCATTTGTCAAGCATTCTTCTTTCTCAAGTGTTTTGTAAGTGGTGCTCCAACTGCAAAAATAGGGTTGTAAAAACAGGATAATATATTTTAATAGAAAACTGGGATCCCAGTCACAAGGCTGAACATGATCCTGGGTTCTATGACAGATCTATAATTAATGAGCAATGTGACCCTGGGTGAGTCACATGCTCTCATCTGAAAAATGGGAGTGCTCAAAGATAGTCTTATAGGTCCCACCCCATGCGAGACCCTACTGCTTTGCACAGAATAAAGTTAGGTAGACTCCTGGTTTTCAAATATGTTTTCCTGGCATGTTTCTTTCCCTGTCTCTCAGTAAGGTAGAGCTCACCGAAACGAAAGTAAAACAGAGGCCGGTTTCCTGCGGTGCTGGCCACCCGTTCTCTGGCCGCTGCTTCTCGGATGTCGCACACCCCGATGTTGGCAGAGCGGAGCATTCTTCTTGTGGCTCCTTCACTGTGCTGCAGTCTACACCGAACCACGGCAGCTCCATTCGCTGCTGTAACAAGTTGAAAAAAAACTAATTAATTCAAACTTTAGTTTTTTTTAAATTTGTTACAGCGCTGAGCAGAGCTGCCGACCCCATGCAGAAGAGCACACATGACACCAAAGGAACCACACAATACGGACAGGGCCACCACCAGCGCCCAGCCAACATTGTGGTCAAGCACACTCTTGGCGAAGCTGCGGCTCGAGAACTATCTTCTGGGAAAGCGAGGAATCGCGTCTGTTTCACTTTTGTTTGGAAAGGCCCAGAAATTTAAATCCAACCATGTCAACAGTCTACACTTGCCCTGCTAGCCTTCTTCCAGGACATGGGGAGGTGCACCTGCAGAAATGAGCTCCGCAGGGGAGGGGGTGAGTGACATGACCTGCAGCAGCATGGTGATTCTGTTAGAAGAGACAAAGAAGGAAAAGGGGGTGGGGAGACCACTATCTAATTATCTGCCCCTGACAATTGCTCCTAAGGCCTTTTCACACCTGGGTTTGAGTCAAACCCAATTATTCTTCCTTCACTCTGACAAAATGTAGTTTCTTCCTTTCATAAACCAGACAACAGGAAAATCCAGCCCTTCAGCTATATAAGGCCTACGAGATTTGGTCCATCTCGATGTTAAATTTCGTAAACTCAATGAAAGAAATACAAAATCAAAACAGAAACTACAAACAGCAAAAATTCAACACACATATTTCCTGAAACATGAGTTCCATGAAACTCTCCTTACCTTGCTAACAGAATACGACTAGCTATGTCAAAGGCTTCAGAGGGTAGGAGATAACAGAACTGAGGTGGGGACGGGGTGTATGCACACATACAAGCACATACTTAAACCTTTTCTAGTAGAAGCATCTGTGAAGGGCTTTAAAAAGTTTGTTTCAACAGTGCTGTGAATATCAAATAATTCATATTGCACCTTTAAAATTATGCTACTCTCCTTTTTCCTTAAGGAAAAAAAAATTAATTCATTAGCTTTAAGTCATTACTACAGCCTAGCAAATTTTCAAGGTCAGCCTAGCAAATTTTCAAGGTCACCCTCAAACCTAACTGAGCTTACATCGAACTGAGGTGTTAGAACTCCAATCTAGCATCATTTTCTTTCTCCTGAAATTTATAAAACATAGCTCAAATGCAAAAGCCTGTGAACCACACACATGAAAACACTGGAATGAAAAAGACTTTTTACACTTTGGGGCAGAACAGATAAATGTGTTTTGCAACCATGTTTCAAAAAGACAACTAACTTTTACAATTCCATAATCGCAGGCAGGATACAATATCACTTTCTGGAGTTCTAGATTTGGCTCTCGTGATATCTGCAAAATCCTGAATTTAAACATAACCAAGAAGCAATAATTTTTAACTCACTAATCTAAAAAATCATGTTTAAATCACAATCATTCTCATATTTTTTTATGATTACTGCATTCCAAAAGTAATCAATGATATCACTCTCTATTTTTGGATGAAAAATCTATTAAATTTATTAGGCACCTTCATAGAAGAATAATGTGCCTTTCATATTGACAAAATAAACATATAATCATACAAAGAAATTACATATGGCTAGGTTGCACATAAAATGCATGATCTCCATGCAGATTAGAGATTAAAAATGTATTTGTTCTCAGTTACATGTTTTCCATTTGCCTCCTGTATGTTGCAGTTCATTCTTAAAATTAGACAATTTATATAACACTAATCAAGTTTTACATACTTGGAGGTTGTGGTAGGTAGGCTCCAATTAATTTTGACCTCTTCTTTTCATATCCTTTCTGTGTGATGTCCCCTGTAAGGAAAGGAAAGAAAAATTAAGAATTATTTGAATGGATAAAGTTGATCATTCACAAAGTCTTGTAAGAAATACTGTTATAAAGGATTGCATTTTCTGTTTGCTTATAATTAAAATTGGAAAAGAAAGCTATGTACTTTCTTTCACCTTGAGTTTTTCCCCCTTTATTCAAAACCCCCAAATTTTAAATTACATAAAAATCATCTGCTGAACACAAGCTTGTCCCTGGCCCCTCCTTGCTTAGTCTCATCCCAGATACAGTCCAGAATTAGATGCCTTCAATCTTAGTCACATCTGCTGTCACAGGAAGCTTTTCCAGTCTGCACTGTGCTTTCATTAACTTAATCAACAATGGATTATACAGAATGCTCAGTAGCTGGCCAACTCCATTACTGATTAGCATCTTCCTTCATTAATGCGATTTTTTCTAATCAAGCGTGTCGGTCAAAGACTTTAAATGGCTATGGTATTTGTGAAAAATAAGTGACTAAGATTAAGGATAACAAAGCAAAGTCAAAGAACGTATGGACCTACTGCATTCCAAAATATGTGAGAAATGCAGTATCATTAAAACAAGAATTTAAAATGCTAAAGCCAAAGTTCATAATACAGAACACAAAGGACATTAAATGCTATGTTTACATTTTTCCTAAATGCTAAGCCACTAAATCCATAGGACAATATAACCTTTATTAACATACAATAGCTTTTTCCAGCTATAAACTCTAACACATACAGAATATTGATTTTGCCTGTGAAATTTTTTAGAATCTGTTAAATTTTTCTTATATTCTGATCAAAACATCATTCTAGAAAGCAAAAAAAATTCATTTCAATAAAAATCATGGCAAAGAAATGGGAATTTATTATGTTTCATACACAAATTAGCAGGTTGTTTTCTAGTGAAATATGCTTACTAAATCAGAAGTGTTTGATCTTCAGTATTTGATGACTGATTCCACTAACTCATAGCTTATGGTACAGATTATTACTATGAAATATAGGACTATTTTTTAAGTTCAGAGTCATAAACATTAGAAAGATAAGAAATACACATCCGATTATCAATTGATAAATATTTTTATGCTAGAAGTGTGGTGGCCAACCATTATTAATGAGTGAACTTATACTAATATCAAATTTTGCTCCAGCTTTTTATATTTGCCATGTCCTCTTCCTATCTGTATCCATTAGCTACTCATTATTGAGACTGTTCAATTGCTTTTGAAAATATTGTATCAAAACCCCCTTTTAGAGGGCAGTGCACCAGCTCAATGGCAGAATTCTTGCCAGCTGTGCAAAAAAAAAAAAAACCCTCTTAGAAAAGGATGGCCAAAATCTCAAAAAAAACAACCACAACACTAATATATCTTTGGAATTTATTAGGAAAATAAGAGACTAAGGTATTATGATGTAAAAGAGAAAACATGCCTTATCATCCATCTGCTAGCTATGATGTTTACTTTCACATTTTATCCCATTTCCACTTCTTTCTACTAACTACTACATCTGTACCACTATAAGAAAGAGGAAAATATTTTCCTTTGAGAAAATATGAAAAAAACAACCCGTAGAAGAAATAAAACTCCAAAGCTAGAAGTTCTGTCAAGTTACCAGTGAGTCTCAACTTCCATCAATCATGGTAAAAGGATATGTGGTCCCTGGGGAGTACAACCACAGGGTTCTTTATTTCAAGCTGGTTTAGAGGAAAAGATTAAAAAGAGAACATCCCAGGGGGATAATGGGTAGAGTCTGGATAACCTAAATTCTGCACTCTTGCTGTCTGAAAAAGGTTGGTCACTCAGCTGAGAGACAGCAAAACATACATTACCTCTCCGTTTAGTCTCACATAACCCTTGGGAATTCCTAAAAAGGCAGCTGCTACCAGCCTCCCTAGAAACAACTGTCATATCCCTGTGCTTTCCCCCTAACCATTCTTCAAAAATAAAAAACTATTAAGGAAGCTAGTTGTCATATTAATTGTTTCTGCTGTTTTTGATCTATTTTAAGCTCATGCTCAGCATTTTAATAGTTCCAAACCAGGTAGCTCCTGCAAATGAGGGAATGCCACGAAGACTAAAATGAAAGAGAAGGAATATGAAAAGGAAAAGTGAAGATGGATTTCTGGGATCGTAAGAAATGAACAGCAAATCTTGGTCTCTAAATAAAACCTTACATAATCACTAGGCAGCTGCCCAGGTGGCAAAGCCTCTTCATGTCAATCCCCCACCTCTGGTAAATGGGAAATGCTGTCCTCACTTCCCATTCTATTCTTAACCCAAAATTCGGCTTCTTGGATGAACATTTCATTATTTGGGAATTGGAAGAGGAGGATTCCTCCCTTAATTATGAGTGTAAGCCAACTTCAAAGGAAATTAACTTTTAATTCTAGCTTACTTTAGAAAGCGCAAATTGTTAAAATCTTAAATCTAAAGGAAAATGAATACCTTCCCCTCATGGTCCCCGTGACTCTTGCTATAAAGGGGAAGGTCCTCCTGTTGGCTTAACAAGGCAAGCCCTTTCAAGTTCTTTACTTCACCATCTCAAATACAAATCGGAGAACGATAACAGGCTAGAGTCAAAGGAGGATTTAAAGCTTCAAAGCAGGTCTTTTTTTTTTCAGTCTGGTTAAATTGCATCCACTAAACAACCAGCTCAGAGAATTTTCAGATAAAACTTTAGGAAATCCCAGGTTACTGTCATATCTCAAAGCCTTGAAGAGAGGAAAGGGAGACAATATTTACTCAGCAGCTTTTACGTTTCATCTACTTCACCCAAATCAGAGGCGGGTAAATGACAACCCCCAGACCAGATTTGGCTTGTTGAACTGTTTTTGTAAACTATGTTCCATCATAACACAGCCATGCTCATTGGTTTATGAATTGTCCAGGGCAGTTTTAGCACTACGGCAGCAGAGCTGAGTGACCGTATGGCCTGCAAAACCAAAAATATTTATTCTCTGTCTCTTCACAAAATAATTTTGCCAACCCCTGCCCTCAATAATTATTTTTAATCTTTATAACAGCTTATTTTACAGGTAAGAAATTGAGGCAGGCAACGATACAGTATTAATATTTTTCACCCAGAACCACAGATAGAAAGTTGGGCCAACTCCAAAACTTTTTCTATTAAAACCTTGACGAGAATCTACCAAGACTGACCTAGTCATTGCTCACAGAACATGATTTTGGCTTGCTTGGCTTTACTTATTTATATATTCTCCCCACCTGAACACCCCAGCCAGTTCTTTAATTTACTTAGGATACTCTACTAGGCAACATCAAACCCTACACTCCCTTCTTTCAACTTTCCCAGAGTCTGCCCTGACTGAAACGATGACAAACAACTTTGAACTCCTACAGTACAGAAATCCATACAATTCATTTTGAGGCTTTCCTCGAGATGCCTTAAAAGAGCTATTTATTTATTTATTTTTGTAACATATATGCACGCGGCTATCTTTAAAACTAGATTTGCAAACCCTTAATGAAGGGACAATGTCCTTCAGAATTGAGTCCTTATCCCTGCTATTTTACAAACTGGGAAACTGTACTAACAAATTTAGTCACACAACCTAGCAATAAACACAAATTTCTACCCCTGCCTACACTAACGTGCAAGTGAAGGACTGCACAGAAGCTGCATCTATAATCCGGGTAAACATGGGTTATTTAGTTTTTTTATTGTCTATGGTAGAGAAAGGACAGAGGAGGAAATCAATAATGATTCTATCATTAAGGTATGTAGGAAAACAATTTGACTTCGATGTTACCCAAAAAGATTAAACATGCGTGGGAAGGAACCCCTGGACAAGGTTCATTCAGACCCCCCAAAGCATCAGGGCTAAAAATAAACTTGCCACATTTTCTTGTTCATGGAGAAAGTACAGTTATTTTTAACTCTGTAACTATTTTAGAAACTGGTAGACAGAGGTCTCATAGATAATCTATGGCAAACTTTCAATGCAAATTTGTACAAGCACACTTTCTAATGGGGGGCTTTTAGGTTCAGTCCTTAATTCTGAAGCAATCAATGAAGTTTTCCGTGCCAATGCAATAATAAAGACAGACAGAGAATGACTGGCTCTAAATACAATCTCATACACCCAGAATACCTCCTTGATTTATATTAAAATCTTGACCTACAAGTTAATTACATGGTATCACTAAGGAAACGCAAGTTTGCTCTGAAAGTACATAGGTGTTTCTCCATTTTAACTCAATTCAGGCTGAATGATCAACTGGCTGCTCTTTTTTGCTCCTCAACTTAGATCTGTAACAATTACAGTCCTCAGGGTAAAAACACACAAATTAAAGACTGAAAGGCTACAGAGAAAACACTCCTCCACATCCCATTTCTAAGTAAGTTTTTATTTTTTATTTACTGTTCTGAGAGGTATATTCCATGACTGATAGTAAGCAAATTAATATTCTTTCAAATCGGAAGCTACAGTAATATCATCCAAAGATATCTGTAGCTCATTTCTCCTTGAAAGTCCATTCCAGTCAACTGGAGAAACCTCTCAGATGCTATTTCAAGAATTTTGCTTGCTAAAACGTAGTTGCTAATATTAAAAGACATGAATCACAGAAACCCTTGCTTGAATTTTATTTTCCATGCAAAATTCCAAATAGCATGTTTTCTAAGCATCAATACCCAAGATACCCATTTGTTTAATTTCTTTTTCATTTTAGGAATAAGAATGTATGCCAGAAAAGTAAATGTAGAAATTCTTTGTAACCTCAGTTAAGGAGAAAATAAAAGTAAGCTTCTGAAACACTTCTTTACTTTATAAAAAATGCTACTTTTATATTACCCTCAAAGAAACTCCACAATACTTAAAATTCCAGTAACAGAAATCAGTTGAAGTTTTCCACGTGTTCTGTTACAAAGAAAAGAAGTCACAGATTTAAAATGAAAATGCAAATAAAGCCATACTGCCAGTACAAGGCTGGATAAGGCTGAAGGAAGAGAAAATTCTTCTTTCCCTTCCCAAACGGAAGAATTATTTTTCTTACTTATATTGTAGTCCAGAGATTCAGCTCGAGTCTTAGAAAAATTAAGTAAAACTAGACTGAACAAACACAAAGAGTTAAGGCAGATCTGCTGATTCTCCATCTTGTCCTTATTCTGGCAGATATGGACCCACCTGGAATCTGCCCAGAGCCAACCAGCTCCAGGGCTGTCTGGCTCTCTAGGCAGCTCAGTGTTCCTCAAGAATAAAATATGTGCGCCATAGAACTACATCTATGGCTCATATTAGTTCAAAGTAAACAGAGCCGTTTAACTGTGATGGTTTCCATTCTTAGTGTCAGGAATTTATTTTATTATTTAATGTTGGAACGAATGCTTTATATAACAAAAGCAATCATTTCCATGTTTGGAATTTTATGGCTGTCAGGAACCTTCCTAATGCAGCTCTCCTAAGCTCATGGCTTTATAAGGCTTAGGGGGCACCCTTGAAGGCAATCTCTTTCTTGTACAGCCGTTAGAGGCTCATTTTTAAGCTCCGTGATAAAGTTTGCTTTCCTCCAGAAAAGAAACTGTAATGTCTGTTGCAAGCTCTAGTGCACAGCATTCACCTGTACAGCTGGCTTGTAGACCTGAGTTCTCTCACCTTGAGCACAAACTACCTGTGGGACCCTGGCTAAGTCAGATGAATTCTCAGGTCTCACTTTTATCATTTATAAAATATGGTTAATATCACTTATCTATTAACCATAGTTGAAAAGATCAAATATACTGAGTATGAATTGTCTCAAAAAGACATATATGCATCATATATATGTATGAAGCATATAATAAAAGGTATTTTAAAATTTCAATGAGACTTTATTCATATCTACTATATCTTCAAAAGTGGGATAGATATTAAGAGATACCCGAGAGAAGGGTAAGATGATTGCTGCTTTAGTAGCCTTTACAAGGGTTAGCAAGACTAATGAAAATAAACTCTAAGTGAATGATAGTGTATTAGCAAGTATTAAGTGGTAAGATACTGCATACAACTAAAAGGGGCTTCAGAAATCCAGAGAATATGAAGCCAAAGAAAGATAAATTATATATATCAGAAATTCTGAAGAAACTCAAAATTTCTACATCGTAAGACTCCATTCACTTTTCTTTTATTATCCCCATTCTCCATACCCAATCCCAGCCACCACAAGCTCCCAAGGCATCACTCAAATGCTTGCTCACAGCGTTAGCTGCCTCCAGCCTTGGCACCATACACTCTACATATATGGCAGCTCTCCATACAGCAGCCAGAGTGATCTCTCAAAAAAATAATAAATAATAAATCATAAAAATTAAACCAATCACATGACCTCTCCTTAAAACTCAGCAAAGGCTTCTCACTGCTTTTAGGATGAACATCAAATTCATTAACGTGGCCTACAAGACTTCATATAACCTGGTCCCTGGGTGCCTTCTCTGGCCTCATCTCTCACCATGATTTGTAACATTTAACAATGAAATATGTTTTGCTTTTGTATTATTTGTACTGTTGTATTTCACGTTTAATTTTTTATTTATATACACTTATGTCATATTTCCAATGAAAAATTTAGAAATTTAAATCCCACAAGAATATTTTAAATATGGTAATCAGGATATATGTAAAACCTACACTAGGATTATAAAATCACCAAGCGACTGCATGCGGGGGCAAAATTCTCAGGAGCTACAGGTCGGTGTTACCTGGGACATTCATGTTTATGTGAATGATCATAAAGCTCCTTAAAACATTTAGTTAATAAATACAAACAAAAAGAAAAGGGTATTGTAAGTAGGCCTCTGTATATAACCATATGCTAACCAGTGAGGTCTTCACAAATATTATTACTAAAAGTTCTATGTTTTCCCCTTTTTTATATATATATTCCTAGTAATTTTCCCTTTGCTATTTCAAGACCTACAACTGTAGAGGGATTAAAGAACATAATCTGTGTAGAGTCCATTCTATTCTTTTAGAAAAAGGATAAAAAGAACAGGGGAGAGATACCAATAAAAGTTCAAACTTCTCTGTACCAGACTTGAAAATAAGCTTCTAATATTAAAGAAAAACAACTCCCTCTGGATAGTTCAGGCTTGAACTATCCCGGCAAATCTTAAAAAAAGAAGAATTCCAATAGAATTTTTTTTTATTTCAAAATGCTCTTAAAGAACCCTAGACGTGTCATATAGAGAGAGGTTTATTGTTGTATGACGATGTTCTGTGGCCCTGTTGCAATGTCCACCCTGCCTTCTATTCATTCAGCACACAGGCAAAACTGCTGAAAATTAGCTTTAAAAAAAGAAAAAAAACTTTTTAAGCTAGCAGGCATCATTTTTCAATATTTCCTGGAATTTAAGTATCCCTTTTTTGGACACACATACCCACAAAAAGGAAAAGTCCCACTCTGTAGGAAAATGGCTCTTAAGAAGACCATGTAAAATGTTAAAGCTACTACCATTTCCCAAAATAGTGACTTTCAATTTTCTAGATCTGAATTTTCACCAGCAAGTTGGTTTAATTGGAATGTTATGTTTACTCTTTCTTGGAAGGTGGGGGTGGTATAGGGGGATGCAGGAAGGGGCAAGGTATGGATGGCGGAAGCCATTTTTCATTATTTCTAACTAAAAATTCGGAAATTAAGATGGGGAACAGGATCCAGGTTACCTTAGTCCTCTGTTACTGGGCTAAGAAAAGACAGTTTTATATTGTATCCAAGAAGAGAGAAGGAGAAGCAATCCCAATTGGGTACTTTGAATTAGAACAAAAGCAAGAGAATAGAAAAAAAGGAGTATTTACTGTTTATCCACAGTGAATTAAGGATCTTACTAGATACTTTACAAATAAATAGATCCTTTAAATTTTACATATAAGTTACATCATTATTTTCCTTATGTACATAGAAGATAACAGACTCCGCAAGGCTAAGATACTTGCCCAAAGACCCAGCTTGAGGGCCAGGAATCATACAAAAAAACATCTAAACCCAGCATTGATGCTTTTTCCACAGCTCCATAAAATGAGCGGTTTCTAAACATCACTCCCTTTGCTGAAGCAGGACAATCTGAAGCAACAAAGACTGTCCGTGTAGGATTCCAAATAGTCACAGTGGGACAAACCTGTGGTAAAGCAATCAGGGGATGCATGTCACAGTTGGGGGGAGATGTGGGAAGTGAAGGGGAACAAGCTATTAGCAATGGTTATGAAACTGTCCCACATAAACCACTTTTACATCAAAAAGTGCTATCTCCTGAGAACTGCTGTATGATGGAATCAGAAGAAAACAAAAAAAATTGCTGAGTTTATCAAAGATTTAACCACTCTAACAGGAAGAAATAGGTTAGAATTAGTAAATACAAAAGTTTATTCTAACACAGAAATATACATACTAAGAAAAGTGGGTCTCTCTTAACATAGTCCAAGAGTTACCATTTATGTACGTCAGAATTAAGAGAGCTAATGTTCCAAGGGTCCAAAGCCACTTTTTCACAAATATGCAAAGTAGTATTTTATATTTTTGCAACTCAAGCTCACTCATATAGTTTGATTTTAAGGGTTTAAAGAAACATTTAAGTAACTATATTCAATAGTCATAGCCCTTTGTAATGCTATTTTTTAAATCTAGCATTAATAAATCAAAAGCATTCCAAGAGTGTTCCTAAGTTGCTCAGAATGCAACATTAAAAAGAAAGAGAAGTTGAGAGAGATGTTTCATAAATGAGTAATCAGATAATCTGTGGCATCTATGAGTACCTTCTGTCAAAGAAGCCTAGGATGATTTAAAAACAAACTTTAAGGAAAGTCCCCATGAACCAAAACCCAAACAGAAACAAATAACAAAGCACCTCACAATATCAAAAGCAGGAAATGAACACTGGCACATCTATAAGGCCTATTCAGATTTCACCAGGTGTACGTGTGCTCATTGTGTGTTTGTGTACATAGGGCTGTGCAATTTCATCCCACATGGAGCTTCACGAAACCACCACCACAATCGAGATACCTAACTGTACCATCTCAACACTCCCCCATTCCTAACTCTTACAACCACTAATCTCTTCTCCATCTCTATACTTATGTTATTTTACAAATGTAATACAAAAGGAATTATGTAGTAGATATCCCACTGAGATTGGCATTCTTCACTCTGCAGAATTTCCTTATGCCCTATCCAAGCTGTTGCACGCACCAATGGCTTGTACATTTTCCATGTTATGTAGCCTTCTATGGTATGAATGTACAGTTTGTTTAAACATTCACCAACTGAAGGACATCTCAGTAGTTTCCAGTTTGGGGCTATTATGACTAAAGTTGCTATGAATATCAGTGCACAAGTTTTTACATGAAAATTAAGTTTCATTTGCCTAGGATAAATGCCCAAGAGTAATGGGTATGGTAAGTTAATTTTTAGTTTTAAAAGAAACTGCAAACTATTTTCCAGAGTAGCTATACCATTTCAGCATCTCATGAGCAATGTATAAGTGATCAAGTTTCTGCATCCTTGTCAGTATTTGGTGTCACCACTATTTTTTACCTTAGCCATTCTGATAGGTATCATGCTTTTAATTTGCTTGTCTCCAGTAGCTCATAATATTGAACATTTTTTCATGTGCTTAACCATCTGTATATCCTCTTCAGTTAAATGTCCATACCTGTCCTTTAGCCATCTTCTAACCAGACTGCAGGTATTGTTACTGAGGAGTTTTGAGAGTTCTCTTGTAGTCAATACAAGTCCTTTTTAGACACATGGTTTACAAATACTGTAGCTTTTATTTTCATATTCTTAGAGTCTTTCACAGACTGAAAGTTTTAAATTTTGATGAGGTCCATTTTGTTGATTTTTCCTTTTCTTATGAACCATACTTTTGGTTTAAAGTCTAAATCCGGGGGTGTATGGTCTGATCTCTGATCACTGCTTGGGATTAGCTACTTTAGATTCCTAGGGGACCAGTTCTGAGGGTGGTCATTATTTCCATGGAAAAGTCGCTGAGGAGTCTTAAGGAGGCAGTACCTATTTTTTTTCTCTCTCTTTTCTCCCTTCATTCCCTAATTAGAAGGAAAAACCAATTTTGAAAATTCACAAATTGACAGCTCCAGCCTTCAACAACAACAAATATATTTAACAATCCCAGAAGAGTGGAAGTGTTAGACTTCCAGTTTTATTTTCTTAGTATACACAGAACGTTCAGGTCTCAACAAAAATTTACAAAACACATCTAACAATTCCACTCCTATGCATATACCCAAAAGAACTGCAAGGCAGAGAGTTAGGCAGATATGCATGTGCATTGCAGCCCTATTCACAATAGCCAAAAGGTAGAGGCAACCAAATGTCCATCAACAGATGAATGGATTAATATAATATGGAGCAGCCATAAAATGGAATATTTTTCAACTATGAAAAGAATTGAAGTGCTGCTATATGTAACAATGTATATAGAACCTTGAATTTCATCATGTTGAGTGAAATAAGCCAGATACAAAAGGACAAATTCTGTTGGACGTCTCTTACATGAAATTCTTAGAATAAACAAATTCATAGAGATGGAAGGTAGAATTGTGGTTATCAGGGATGGGGAATTATTGCTAAATAAGTATGAGTTTTAGGGTGGGATAATGAAAATAATCTGGAAGTAGATAATGGTGAAAGTTGCACAGTATTGTCAATGTATTCAACATCAAAAGAATTGTCAAAACCAATCTAGAATTTTCTAAAACCAGTTTAGAGAGAAATGACAAACTTGCTCTGCTGAGTTTCCTAATCCATGAACACGATAAGACTTTCCAAGTTTTTAGGTCTTTGATTTCTTTTTCATCATTATGCTAATTTTCACAATACAAATCCTATACCTATTAGGTTTATACCTAAGTATTTTCTTTGGAGCAGTCGTAAATGGTCATGGCCTCTTTTGACAAAACACATATCCAATCTGAACATTCATCTGTAGACTCTTAAAGAATTTATATAAAAAGTAAAACGCCAGATCAATTCCAGTTTATCCTCATGAGGGTCATCCCCTGCATGACCCTCTTCCAGCTTACCATGACCATTACAGACTGCACAAACCCAGAACCACCTGCTTGGAATATGAAGAGAATGGGGGACTGAGGCCTCGACTTCATGGTAACAGCATAAGAAGGAACACACACACACACACACTCACATTCACAAACATATGTAGTAGAAACTATACCAGATTTGAATCAGAGAACCTGTGTTGGACTCCCAGTTTTGCCAGTGATTAGATCTGAGTCTAGCCAAATCGCAACCTCTCTGGCCCTCAGTTTCCTCATATGTTAAAGGACATGGCTAGACTCTGATCTACACAGTCTCAATATGCCTTGCAATGAAAACAGAGGTGCAGAGGGGACTAGAAGGAGGAACAGCAGACTAAGAAGGCTTCCTGGAGGAAATGAGACTCAGGAGTGGAAAAGAAGAGGGCAGAAAAGGGAGAAAATACATGTGAAGAAACCCAGAGGCCAATATTAGCAAAACAGATCAGCAGACCTATAAGTGGTGTGGTTCAGCTGAAATAGGATGAAGCACAATATTAACAAAGCAGCAGCAAGTATATTCAAGAGGAAAGAGTTACAGAACCCTAAGAGATTCCAATATGAAAAAATTTACAAAGGGGATTTACTATGGATTCTTGAGAGAATGGGGAATAATAAATAGAAGAAAATGGGGCTTGTGGAAATAAGCTAATTTGAATATAGCCTAATATATTAGGAAGAAAATATGATTAAAAAATTTTCCTACTTGGATGCAAAACCATATTCTGGAGATTACAGTGATTAGGAAAGAATTTTGTATTAGTCAGGTTCTCCAGAGAAAGAAAACTGACAGGAAATATATATATAAATATTAAGAGATTTATCATAGCAATTAACTCATGCAACCATGGGGCTTGGTAAGTTCAAATTCTGTAGGACAGGTTACACGTTTAGAACTCCAATGAAAATTTCAATAAATTCCCCAGGTGTGATGTTTGGCACTGTGTACCCCAGAAAAAGATGATCTTAAACTTAGCCCACTTCTGTGGGTATAAACCCACTGTTAACTAAGACCTTTTAACTTCAGTTAAATTGTGTCCCATCTTAATCAGGACGGGTCTTAATTCTGTTACTGCAGTCTTCATAAGCAGAATGAAATTCAGACTGATAGAGAAAATGCCGTGGGAAGCAAGAAGTTGAAAGTTAGCAGGACCAGGCAGAGAAAGGAGAAGATACTGCCACGTCCAAAGCCAAGCACCAGGGATCACCAGAATGCCAATCTTAGGGCAGAAAGCATCACCTTACTGGCGCCTCAATTTCGGAATTCTCCTAGCCTCAAATCATAAACCAGTTAATTCCCTTTGTTTAAGTCACCCCATTGCACGGGTATGTGCTTTTGCAATAAGGATACTAAAAGATAAGGAGAAGCTGGTTGGCTGAAGCAGAGAAATAAATTCTTTTTGACTGCTGAAATCCTCATTTCTCCATGTAAGGCCTTCAGCTGACTGAATGAGACTTCTCTTGTTGTGGAAGGCAATCTCCTTCCTTGGTTGTAGACGTAATCAACTGTAGAAGCAATCAACCAACTAATAGTTTAAATCCATGAAATACCCTACAATAACAATCAGGCTTGCCTGACCAAAAACCCCGGTACTATAACTTAGTCAACTTGACACATAAATTTAACCATCACAACTTTCCTTTCCATTTAGTGGATAATCAAGGATAAACACCGTGGTGTTTTTTCCAATATTAGGTGTAAAGGCTATTTGTACTCTGTGCTGTCAAAAGCAGAGCTTCACAAATTTGCCCAGCAGATTTTCTAATGCTAGAGACAACAAAATTCATCTTTTCTTAAAAACATTAAAACCCCATTTCCTTCTTAATTTTTCACACCAGAGGATCTGCCTTGTTGCTGGCGATACAGAAATTCCCCAGATAGGCAGTAATGACCAAAACTGGGTTTCATTGGTCTCATGGCTTTCTTCCTCCCTAATATACAGGGGATATGGTTGATAGATCTATTATCTCAGGTCCCTCACTGCCCACTGTGGAGCTCTGTGATAACGGATGGCTCCTACTGCCTAGAGGTGACAGTGGACACATCCCATGGGTGAAAAGGAAGACACTACTTGGCCAAAAACCAGGTCCCAGAACTATTTACTTCCAGATTCTGCTAAAACTAGCTTCACGTAACCTCAAATAAATCACATTTCCTGTCCACACTTTAACTTATTTATCTCTAAGAGTACTCTCCATCCCATAATCTTGGCAACAGTGTACAAAAATAAGTGAATATATTGGAATAAAAACCAGTTATCTAAATATTTAAACAGTTATCTATATATGAAAAAATTTGAGACTTAAAGCCTCAAATCATAAGAGATCAGCCGATTCTCCAAGAGGCTCTGTAAACATTTTTTTTTTTGTATAAATTTTTGAATACTGGTCTGTATGGAGAGAATTCTGTGCTTTTTCAAGAAAATGAAGTTTTTCCTAAAGAAAAAATTAAAAATGCTAAAGCATATCTTGCAGATTCTTTAAAATTCAGTAGGCAAGGAAGAAGAAAATAAACATTTTATCTACTCCCACACCATCCAGATAGGCAGTGGAAATTCTGGTCATCCCACTGTAGCAGATGTGTATCTTTTTATCAGCCTTAGAATGAATATTCATCTACAGTAAGAAAAATTCTCCCAATAGTGTGAAGGGAAAAAACAGTCATGAAATGTCCAATAGTACTGATTTCACGATGGAAAAAAGAAAAAGAAGAAAAGAAAAAAAAAAGCACAGAGAGGCTTCATTATAATACTGTCCTTAGGGAACCTATCTTGAATAGTTCTCCGTTGCAGGCAATATCGTGGGAGGCAGAAGTGGAATTTCTTGAAGCAACTGTCATATATCTGGCGATGGAATTGGTAAATATAAGAGCCAGAAAGTTAGTTATTTTAACAAATGTTCCACACAAGTATAACAGGGGGGTATGTGGGAATGCCATTTTATTATACAGGATTTTTCTATAAACCTACAACTTCTCTAATTAAAAAAAAAAGTTATCCTGGAGTAGGTTGCGATAAGGAAGCTATCTGTAAGGTATTTCCTAAGTCACTTTCATTGTAAAAATGGTGGTAATGTTACTGATGTTTTGTCCCGTGGCCACTTCTGAATTCATTAAGAAAGACAAAGGAAGAAAACAGATACAAATATGTTGTACTCAAGATGTGATTCTCTGTTGTAACATAAATTGAAGGAAAATATTTAGAACTTTTCTGAAACTCATTGGGTTGTGAGGCTGCCATCTGTCTAGAAAACTTTTTTCTGAACCATATGAGGAGGTACCAAGGAAGGTGTGCCTAACTTTCATGTATATCTTGTGGTTAATTCTGATTCCACTGGGATATTACAGCATCTGCTTCCGATGAACAGTCAAAACACTGTTGTTCTTAACCTCTAATGATTCCTGGGATGCTTTTATTGGCTGGCTTCTTTGGAATACGCTTTCTATCCATTGACAATTTGATATCAATTTGGTTTACCTGACATTCAATTTCTGCCTACTTCTTTTCAGCCGAATAAAATTATTCAATGAAGAAATCAGCTCATCCTCACGATTTATAGTACGCACCTTGTCCCTATCTCTTCCCCCTGCATATTTAATTTTCCATCAACCTAGTCTCATGATGTGCTAAATCCTAGCTCATGGTCTACCCTATAACAACTGAAAGCAGAAAAAATTTGTACTGTACAACTCAGCTAATGAGACTATGAGCATGTGTTTAATTGTTATCAGTTAACAGTTAAAAACAAAGTTTCAAAAACCTCTAAACACTTAATCTTGTCTATTGTTTATTTATTTGCAGGTTGAAATATTCTTAGCAGCACTGCACTGTATTATAAAAAACTGTCAGCTGTATTGGGAGTGGCTTTTTGCTTTCATTTTCATTTTGATTAATCTCAACCACGTGTTTTCAAGCAAGACACTCATTCTGAGAAATTTATCTCTAAGGTTTTGTTTTGTCTTTCTCTTCCTTCAAGCAGATGCACCTTAACTTTCTTTATTCCTTTTGGAATTATACCTAAAACAGACTGCTCAATGGAAACAATACTACCTAGACCCTGAATGACTAGATTATTGGACGCTTATAGGGTATATCAATTGTTAATTTGTAATCAACTAATCAGGTTGATCCTCAGTCTCCCTTTTTGAATTGCTGAGCTTTACTAATGACTTTTCCAAAGGATATTTGGGATGTCCGGTTAACATCTGTCAAATAGTTAAATGTTATCCCAAAGAAAACTGATACACTAACCCTTCAAATTTTATAACAGAGTGCTGAGCAGGAAATCCCCTAACAACCTTTCGCACTATAGTTGAAGAGGGATGGAGGGATCCCAACTCCAGGCTGGCTAACTCTTACTTAGATAGGCACCTAGGGGAAATAGGACCACTGAGAGCAACTTCAGGCCTAGGGATTAGACTGGGGACATCTGAGCAAGGGAAGACCAACCACAAATCTTGATAAGAGGTCTGTGTTCAAGCTGGTTCCTCTCTTGCATCTCCATTCACACAGTAAAACCTCTGGGTAATCTGTACTGACATGCCACCTTCACACCCGTCAGCCACAGGGATGAAAGGTGGGTCCACACTCTACTTTGTCAGAGACAAAGCTGGAGCCTTCAAGAGGATGCACCATACGGTCTATTCTATAAGCAGATGCCCCATGGCAGCTTTAGGAAACCAGAGAGATGCCTGGAGAGCACTCAGCCCTTCAAAGGCATGGTAAAGTAAGCCAAACCATCCTTTAATTTTCCTCCTTTGTAATAAGGCACAGCCACCATAGCCCTCTACTACTTTTATTGTATGTTATAAAACACTACATCAAAGGGTCACACTAACCATTTGAAAATCCAAGATATAAGAAGAGAAGATTACTGCTGCTTAATACTGAATCAAAACTAAAATGGCCAAAGGAAAATACTAAAGCTCTCACTTGGCCCTTGTTTAATAAACTTCATACTCATGCCTAAACTTCATATGAAATTTTCCCAAATGCCATGGAAATGATGCTGAATTTTATTTTCTCATTCATTCACCCAAATATTTATTAACAACTGCTATATTTCGGCAACTGACATGAGGTTTAGTACAAAACACAGACAGTTCCTATCACTATATGCTGCCTGGGTGAAATTTTAACTTTTACAACCTCTTTTTTTTTTTTTTTTTTGCATAGGCAGGCACTGGGAACTCTGCCTGCTGAGTCACCATGACCCGCCCAAAAGGCAAATTAACTCTTACAACTTTTTAAGCTGGAAATAAAAGAATGCAATGCCTAGTTAATGATTCCAATGATTGTGCTAAATAAATTGCCCCATCTGGACAAGTAATGGAAAATGAAAATGGAGATAGACAAAGGTTCTATTAGAACAGCAAGAATAACCATACTCTCTTCCCATTATGTTCTAAAATACAGATATGCTACATTATTCCTTCAAATTATATTTTTCTTAAAATCTTGTTTTCTAAAATGATGGCTCAATCCTGAAAAAGCTTGCCAGTTCATTTAATTTCAATTACAGAAGGAAGATGAGAAAACAGAATCAGAGAATAAAGGGAAAAAAACTTTAATTTTAATTAAGAAAAAAATCAGTAATCCAGGCCAAAATCAAACACAAAAATAGTTTGAAAAATGTGGTCATATTGCGAGCTAGCTGGCATACCAAAACAGTCCAGATAAGCCAAGTCCAGACTTTTGATCAGGGTAGAAAATCACAAACAAATGTCAAATTACATTTTACTTTAATAGGTAAAACACAGTGCAATAGCACATATGCACAAATAATCGTTCATAAACTATAGTTATTACATGCCTACTATATGTTAGGCACTATTCTAGACACTTGGCAATATAAGAATACAAAACACAAAAATCCCTGCCTCATGGCACTTAAATTCAAATTTTTACATATTAAATTTTTTGACATTATCAATACACCACGTATCAATCATCAACCTGATCAACTCAGCTCTTATTTTCTAGTGAAGGCACAGAAGACAAAAATATTGTGAAGCAAGAGAAGAAAACACACTTAGATTAATTTCAATCTTGATAACTACTTAAAATTAGATTTGCATGAACTACATAAAACTGCCATGAGTTCTCAAGAGATTTGAAATTATTTTCAACTAAATGTTGAAATGTTGAAATTTTGGAAGCCAAAGTAGTACAGCTAACATTGTCATTACAGGTAAACTTAAAACACTACATATTTATACCAGAAAAGAGGAAATATCTCAAAACAATAACCTAAGCTTTGACCCTTAAGAAAAAGAACGGTAAAATAAACCCAAAGCAAGCAAAGGGAAAGAAACTAAAAAAAAAAGCAGAAATCAAAGAAACTAAAAATGAGAGAGGGGGAAATAAAAATCAATTAAACCAAAGGTTGGTTCTCAGGGGGATGGGGGGTGGGGGTGGATCAATAACATTGATAAAACCCTATCAAGATTGACAAAAGGAAAGGGAGAGAAGAAAGGAGACAAAAACCAATATCAATATCAGTAGTGAAAGAAAGAATATCACTACAGATATCACAGACATCAAAAAGGTAAATAACAGAATATTTAAAAGTCTACATATAAATGTAACAACTTATACGAAATAGATCAATTCTTTAGAAACCACAAACTAACAAAACTTACTCAAGATCAAACAGTTAAACTGAATAATAGTCCTATACAACAAAGAAATGGAATTTTCAGTTAAAAACCCTCCAAAAAAGACATTTCTAGGTCCAGGTAGTTTTCCTGGATAATTCTATAAACACTAAAAGAAAACATTAATACCAATTTTACACTATCTTCCAGGAAGAAGAACACTTCCCAACTCATTTTAAGGTCAGCATTGCTGACAAGCACTGAACAAAAAAATTCAATTATTCCTCAAATAAAAATGCAAAAAATCCTCAACAATATATTAGCAATCTGAATACAGCAATATATGAAACTGAAAATACACCACAATCGAGGAGGCTTTGTTCCAGGAACAGAAATCTGGTTCAGAATTTGGGAGGAAAAAAAAAAAATCTATGCAATCTAACATTTCATAACAATTGATTCAGAAAAATCATTTGACAAAACTTAATATCCATATCTACTAAAAAAATAACTTTTGAGTGGTGCAACAGTGGCTCAGTGGTAGAATTCTCGCCTGCCATGCTGGAGACCCGATTCAATTCCCAGTGCATGCCCATGTAAAAAATAAGAAAGAGAAATAATAATAATAATAACTTTCAACAATCTAGTAATAGAAGAGAGCTTCCTCAACTTGATAAAGGATATCTTCCAAAAAATTTATAGCAAACATTGTATTTAACAGTAAAAGACTTGAATGCTTTATCCTTAAGATGGAGAAGTCAAATATCCACTTTTACCATTCCTAATCAACATTGTATTGGAAATCCTAAACAGTCCTCCCTCATCAGCGCAAAAAGACAAGGGGAAAAAAAAAAGCAAGCATACTGACTGAAAAGGAAGAAATAAGTCTGCGTGTATTTATAGACAACACAATTGTCCACACAGAAAATTTCAAAAACAAAACTTCTAGATTTAATAATTAAGTTTAGCAAAGTAGCAGCATACAAGGTCAAACTGTATTTCTATATACTATCAATGAATAGTTGAAATAAAAACTTAAAAAACATTCTTTACAATAGCCGTAAAAAGTAAATACTTAGGTATAAATCTAATAAAACATGCAGAACTGTACAGAACACATATGCTGAAAGCTACAAAATGTTGATAAAAAGATTTACATAAATTGAGAGTTATTTTGTGATTATTGGCTAGACAACTCAACACAATAATGATGTCAGTTCTCTCCCAACTGTTTGAGAGGTTTAGTGTGACTCCAATAACTATCCTAAGAGAATTTTTTTGTAGATATCAACAAGCTATTCTAAAATTTATATGTAAAGGAAAAAAGAAACTTTATATCCAAAATATTTTGATGAAGAAGAAGAAGAAAGTTGAAAGTATCCTACTACCTATTTTAAGATTGACTTTAAAGCTACATAATCAAAACTATGTGGTTTTGGTGAAGGGATAGATGAAGGGGACAGCACAGGGTCCACAAAAATATGGTCATTTGGTTTTTGGCAAAGGTGTAAGGTCAATTCAACAGAGTTTGGATAATATCCTCAAATAATGGTGCTGGAATAATTCGGTATGCATATTCAAAAATAAATAAGAACCTCAACCTTGTACCTTGTACAAAAATTAACTCAAAATGGATCATAAATCTAATTGGAAAATGTAATCCTATAAAACTTCAAGAAAAAATCCGAGTTAAAAAAATCTGACAAAGAGTTCTTAGACATAACACTAAAAGCACATGCCATAAAATAAAATTTCAATAAGTTTTTTACTTCATCAATATTAAAAGTTTTGTCCTACAAAAGGCACATGAAGGGCAGACAGAGTTCTCAGCTGCCATGCCCGAGACCCAGGTTTGATTCCTGGTGCCTACCCACGTAAAAAAAAAAAAGGGTACATGAAGAGAATGAAAAATAAGTTACTGACTGGGAGAAAATATTTTCAAATCATATATCCAACAAAGGGCTTGTATGCAAAATATATAAAGAAATCTTAAAACAACACTAAGAAAACAAATATCCCAATTAAAAAACTGGCAAAGACTTGAACTGAAGACACTTCACCAAAGATGTTAAATTGCTTGCAAATAAGCACAATAAAAAGACATTGGACATCACTAGCCATTAGGCAAATGCAAATTCAAACCATGATGCAATACCAAGACATACCTGTCAAAGTGACTAAAGTAATGAAAACTGACAGTAACAAGTGCTGAGAAGGATGGAAAGCAAATGGAGTGGGAATGCAACATGTTAGAGCCAAAACAGTTTGGAGTTTCTTAGGCATGCATTTAAAGTACGACCCAGCAATCCCATTCCTAAAGATGTACTCTGGAGAAATAAAAGGCTGAAACAAACATTCAAAGTAGCTCTATCAAAAATAGGAAATAACACAAATGTCCTTCAATGGGTGAATGAATAAACAAACTATAGTACATCCATACAATGCATTACTACTCAGCTATTAAACACACACAAACTATTGCTACATGCTACTACACGTTGGATGAATTTCAAAACTTTTATGCTGAGCTATAAAAGCCTTCTCAAAATTATGAACTGTATGATTCCATTTATTTATATGTCAGTGTCAAAAAATCAGAACTACAGAGATGAAGAACAGATCAGTGAATGTAGGGGTAGGGTGATTACAAAAGGATGGCATTTCGGAGTAATAGAACTCATCTGTATCCTAATAATGGAGGGTAAATAGTCTATACATGTGTTAGAATTCATGGGACAGTACAGTAAAAGAAAAAGTCCATTTTATGAAATGTTAATTTAAAAAATGAAACTATTAGGGAGAAACAGAAGTGGCATCATGGGCTACATGACACATATTTTTCAAGTTAGGAGGAAACCATGGAAGGATTACTCACATCTTTACATCAGGGCAACACTTAACTCTCCAGGGAGGTACCCAAGGTGAACTGGGAAAAAATGACAGGTACCAATATAGCATACGTGTAGAGGAAGAAAGAGAAAAATCAACTTCAACAAAAGTCAGAAATATTTCTCTGGCTCTTAATCTACTGTTAAATTGAATATTGTGTATACTTTGAATATCATATATAAAGAATCTTAAGTTTGCATTTTTAATGCACTCTCTAATTGCTCTTGGGAAGGAATCTTATCCTCCCATCCAGTTTTTTTTTCCTATGGTTTTCAATCAAGATTGTATATATATCTGATAAACTCTGTAGTTCCTAACAGACCTTGTATCTAAACCCATTACTGGAATTTTCCCTTAAATTTTCCAACCATTCATTCTTATTTCAATTCCTAATCAGCAGGCAAATTCCCACAATGATTATTTCATGCAAGAATTAAACTGCAGCTTCTTGATCACACTTAAACAGTCTACACCTTTCGATTTTTGGATAACACATAAAATTGGTTTAATTTTGTGATCAATTAAACAATTCCATGAAAAGATACAAACGCTTCTTCTCTCAATGAAGTATGTAGACTATTATTCCCCCCCAGTTTTCAAACCAACTGCTTGTTTTCCAGAATATGAAAGAGCAACAAAGAATATTTATCCCTGAGATCCCCCTGAGCTAAAGACTCAATGCATACATCATTATCAAATCACACAACTGGACAAAAATCTATGCAAAAGCTCTGTGGGAAATAAAAGCCACACTAGAATAGATACTCAAGGAGAGCAATCATCTAAGGATATCTGACACTCCAGCAGAGAGCTGCTCTCACACACAAGATAAATTCTTTTAGGTCAGAAGATGCTTCAAAATACCTCTAATGCAGGTAGGCAAAGGCTAGTTATTCCCTGACATAATCCATTCTCATGTTACCACTGAACAATTCCATGCTTGAATAATATTAAAGTTTGAGTGAAAATATATCATTCCAACATCAGATTGCTATTTTATTCTAATCATAAACCCCACCACATTAGTATCAAGTATGTGTGAGGTGAATAATAAAAGATCCTAAAGCTACAGAATGCTATTTTAGAGAAAATTACCCCCAAATCTCTATGATTTAAATTATGGATACCATAATGAGATTTTTTTGCCTAGTATTCTGTGTTCTCAGTTTGCAGTTAAATAATTTATATATATATATTTTTTTAACAAAGGCTAAGAAACAAAGAGCAATAACCAACCTGGTTCTTTTCAGTTTTATACTAAAAATTGGCAACAAAAATTACTAAAATGTCACATTATATATGCACAGTACCTTTCTGGGATGGCAAACCCTCACAGTCCCAAACAGTACCAACTCCAAATTGTACTAAGCAAGAGAACAATTAAGCTCATTAAATTTTCTATTTCTTAGCACTCAGAGCCAATTTTATGTATATTTTTATAAGCCCCTGTGAATGATTTCTGCTAGGCTTACTATTACCCATTTATTCATTCAATGAATATTTAGTGAGCGTGATGTGAAAGACCCTGGAGTATACAGATGAAGACCCCATGCCTGCCCTCAAGGAGGTCATCTCTAGTAGTACCAAGAATATTCGGCCATGTTAAAATAACCCAACTGCCGTGCTGGAACACCAATGCAAGGCATTAATATTATGGGGGTATATGAGAGTCCTTTATTTTATGCACAGTTGGTCTGCAAACCTGCAATTTCTCTAATAAAAAAAAAGTTAAGGGATTTTAAGAACTGCTGTCCATTATTATAAACTTCGAGGGACTTCTGTTTGATTTCTTAACTATGTACATGTAATACTCTAACATTTCATAAATTACAAAGAAGAAAGAAAATATGTCATATAGGAGCAACGGACTGGAGACATGCTTAGTAGTGATTCAAGGAACATTCTAATTCCACACTTTTAAAGGAACCAACTAACAGTTGGCACCTCATAAACACGGAATTAGGAGCACTCAAATTATTTCAATTCCTTTTGAAGACAATGGAGCCACAAAACATGAGCCATCTTGGGGGTCCAACAGCAAAACTTTCCATTTTAAGGAGGGGGCAGGAGTTTTCTTTCTTATATTGCTCTAGTATGCGTTTTGGTGATAATCCGACTATGTGTGGTTCTTAATGTTTTTAATCCATAATCACTTACCCCATGCTTTCTCATTCTGTCTACAATATATCTCCAGTAAAGAAAAAAATTACTTATCAGAAATCTTTACTTTCTGTGCTGTGTATCCTGACAAAAATAAGTATAATGAAATAAGCTTTGTCAAAGAGCCCACTCTGAGACTTTATACCTTGCCCTGCTTACCTGCCTTCTCCCCACCTAGGTATAAAAATCACTTTAAAGAGAAAGTACCAATTGGCAGTATTCTTTTGGGAGAAGAATTAAGGGAGCTGAGAAAATCAGAAATTTGAGTAGAAGCTATGACCTTGAGCACATTGGCAAAATGACTTTAGGAACACAGGTTAAAAAGGAGAAAAGAGAATGTGATATTTAATCAATTTTATCTCAGGGAGCATAACTGGATTATTATTCCTAAAAGTACTTTATATAGTATGTTACATGTTTCAAAGCACTTTTCATACACATTATCTTTGGAAGATATACCTAAACTCATGAAACCTATTCCAATGTGGGTTCATTGGGACACAAGACAAGTTGCAGAGAGAATCAAGGATAACATTCTAGCCTATATTCTAAATCTCTTACCTGAGAACAGGTTAACATTAGGTTAACATAACTGAAAATGTGTAAGATTTACCACATTCAGAGGAATGTGGGTCTAAAAAGGATCACAGCAAAATTGTTCGTGCCTCCATCTTTAGGCACAGTAGAGTTTCATGAGGTTTGCTACTAATAAGTTTAAAACCCTGGGCAGAAAGAAGGGTGTGTGTGCATGTAAACAAAATTAACGAATTTAAACCATTAAGAAAATATGACCCTCTTTGGACCACTTATATATATAAACCTCTGGATAATTTATGAGCAAACGCAACTAAATTCATCAACCATTTTAATGATGCATTTTTACAAACCTGGCTCCATGGAAACATATGGCTGGTTTGATAGGATTTATGTGCCCTTGAAAAGCCATGTTTTAATCGTTATCAATCTTGTGAGAACAATGGTTTCTTCTAATTCGTGTTCAGTACTATAGGCTGGAAACTTGATTGGCTTATCTCCACAGAGATGTGACTCAATCAATATTGGGCATTAAACTTGATTAGAGGGTGACATGACTCCACCCATTCAGATGGGTCTTGATTAGTTTATTGGAATCCTATAAAAGAGGAGACCTTTTGGAGAGAGTTGTTTTTGAGAATGATGAGAGAGCACAAGACTATGTCCAACAGCCTTTGGAAATGAAGGAAGACACCCCTGGGGAGCATCATGAAGCAAGAGGCCTGGTAAGGAAGCTAGCAGATGCCATGATCACCATGTGCCCTTCCAGCTGAGAGAGAAACCCTGAACTTCACTGGCCTTCTTGAATCAACGTATCTTTTCTTGGATGCCTTAGATTGGACAGTCCTATAGACTTGCTTTAATTTGGACATTTTCATGGCCTTAGAACTGCAAACTTGTAACTTATTAAATTTCCCTTTTTAAAGCTATTCTGTTCCTGGTATATTGCATCCAGCAGCTAGCAAACTAGAACACTGGGTGACACTTAGCAGTTGGCTACAGAGGGACAAATAACTTCATGAGAAAAGGGAGGGAAAACAGCAAAAATTTTATTCACACTTTAAATGTATTAAAATATCTCATTAACCAACCCCCATAATAATTATAGTGTAAATTGCAGCATACCAGGAAAAACATACTGCTTTGGGATATGAGAAAGCAAGCAGGAGATGGATCTTGAAGCCTGACTGATTATTCTATGCACTCCAGCTAATGTAATTGGTCACTGAAACAAGTGATATTGAGAGACAAAGCCATACTCCAGGAAAAGAAAGTGAGCCCACCAAGCCCGTGGGGTAAACTCATGAATATACACACCCATAGATACATTTTGTAAAACACACTATTGAAAAGGCATTATTATAATAATTATTATATTAAAGGTATTATTATAATAATTATTATATTAAAGGCATTATTATAATAATGGTGTAAAGCATTATTAAAAAATAACTCTAAGGAGTCAAGAAAAGACAGTAACAAATTCAGGACTATGACTTACAATGAAATATTTAAAGTCTGACATTTCTTTATACCAGTATTTCTCTTTCACATCTCTAGTGTCAAACTCCATTATAGTAATTTACACTTTGGGGCAGGAAAGTGAAATGAAAACACAATGGATCATTATAAAATTGTAAGTTGTGAAAAACATGCAAAAGAAAACAAGTGGAGAAAAGTAAAGTGCCCCCTAAAAAAGACTGCAAAACATACTCATCGTCCAAAACATGATATAAGCAAAACAGACGGCAAAAGACAAGAAATACAAAAGAAAAGAGACCAAAGAGAGAGATCTAGAAAAGGAAAAAAAATATGGATAAGGAATTCAGTTTTTGTTTTTTTTTTAAACTACACATTTCTACTTCCTGGTTGGTTTTAGGAAAACCTGGTCACTAAGTCTTTGATTCTCTTCCTCCTGAGAAATGGACAATAATGTTTAAGAACTCAACATGAGGCTTAACATAATTTCATACTCCAAAAATCTCACTTTGGTAAAACAGACACATATGGGCAATGCTATCTAAAGCATACAAATTTAGAGTCTTCAAAAAAGTAAATGAATCTCATTCTCCTCTCCATATCCAACCCTAATTATTGCCATCCTTACAGCAACAAAGAACATCGAAGTCCTGTACTTGCCATCAATCTTTATAGCAGCATTAATAGTCTTGGTAGATTCAGAGCCTTCAACTCTCTATTCATGACAGAGACTGGCTGGCCATCTTGAAACCTTTTTCTCTCCTTCCTGGCATGCATGCAGTTAGACTATATTTCTCAGCATCTTTTGCAGTTCGGTATGGATGTGAGCCTAGTCACCATCGATGCATGAGTGGAGATAATGCCCCTTCTCGGCCCAAGCGGTTAAGAAGTAAATGTGCCTGCTCCACCCTTTTTCCCTACCTAATGGCTGAATGTGGAAGACTCAGAGACCAAAAGTAGGATGCAGACGCAGATGGAAGGCATTTGGACCCTGAATGACCATGCCTAAGGCCATTTCCCAACTAGGAATTTCCACATTAGACACTTACATGAGGGAGAAAGAAATGCTTACTAGGCCAATAAATCTCGGGATTTGTTTGTTGCAACAGAGTTAGACAATTCCTTTGAAAGTAATTATCTTTAAATTCTAATCATTTGAGAAGACTTTAGGTCACCTGGGACTTTATTTGAAAGCATGCTTAACTATGAGCATCTTATATTCACTGCTGACTACTACATAAAATTCTCCTGGTGAAATCTTGGATTCCACTTTCCTTTTTATCATGATATATCCCACACGTAGAGTAACTACTATAATTTGAGAGCCAACTATATGATATTTTCTTTGATTCTTGCAACAATCCATACTGTTGGTCCTTGTTGATATTTTCATTTTATAGGTAAGAAAACTGAGGCTCAAAAAGAAGGTCACACAACTAGTTAGTGAAAACAAGGATTCTAAGCCAAGTCAAGTATGACTTCAAACTCAGTGTTCTGAGCCCCTATGAAGTAGGTAAAACTTCCCCTAAAATGTTGATAAGCTCGAAGATCTATTCTGTGTTTTACTTGCATCATTCACAAAGGAAGAGAATAACAAATCAAACAAATACATTAACTTCAAATTTGAAAGAAAAAAATTGTCAGTTTGTCAGTGATCAAATCGCCACCTTCCTGTACATATCATCAGGCACTTTTATAAGCACTTCACACGCATCTTATTTAATTCTCTCAACAACACTATGTAGGAGTTTTACATGTTGAATTGTGTCCCCCACAAACATATGTTGAAGCCTTAACCCCTAGTACCTCAGAATGTGAACTTATCTGAAAATAGAACTACTGCAGAGGTAATTAGTTAAGATGAGGTCATTCTTGTGTAGAGACCTTCTTATAAGGACACCAATATGACCTGTGACCTTATGAGAAGAGACACACACAGACACAGTGAGGAGAATGTCATGTGAAGAGAGAAAGAAACACCAGAGAGAAGAGGGCCATAAAAGATGGGGGCAGAGATCACAGTTGTATCACAAGCCAAGGATTGCCTGGGGCCACCAGAAGCTGGGAAGAGACTAGGAGGACTCTGCCCTAAAGCCTTGGGAAGGAACATGGTTCTTTGGACACCTGAGTTTGGACTTGTAGGCTTCAGCACTGTAAGACAATGAATTACTGTGGTTTTAAGTCACCAAGTTGGTGGTACTTTGTTCCAGCAGCCCTTGGAAACTAATTCAGGAAGATACAATTACTACCCCCCATTTTTAGATAAGGCAACTAAGGCACAGAGAGGTTAAGCATGGGAATCTTATTCAACTATATTCTTAGAGCAAGTACAAAATAAACATTCAAAGGTTAGAGAAGTGAATGAATATTGAATGTCAATAATGATTAATTCAAGGAACATTCACTGAACACATTAACGATGATACCAGCTCCTGTTCATTGAGGGTCAGACATCTTACATGTGTTTTCATTAATCTTACAACTGCTCCGCAAGATCAATTTATTGTTAATCTACCTATTGGAAAGGAAGGTGCAGAGCATTTGTTCTACTCATAAGCAAAAAGCTAGTGTCTAAGTCAGGTTCAAACTGAGGTCACTCCAGGTCCACGTTCTTCTCCCTGGACCAAGCACTCTCTAAAGAACTCAGTACCACAGAGGTGCAGAACAGCATGGGATATTAATTTTTTGAGCATCATTTAAAGGAACCACACTTAACATTAAATGGTCCATTAAAATAACAAGACTTCTGAAACAAGCCATCTTCCTAAAATATATACTACTATTATATAACTTTTCTATTCAATTCTACAAATGAAAGCAAAATTCTTAACACTAAACCTAAAGCTCTGCTACATGTACCCCATCCACTTTCCCTGACCATCTCCCTCTCATATACCAGACCTCAAATGATATCTTCTGCCCCTAATATTGACAGTCCCCAATATCTGACTCCCCAACTTGCAAGGTCCAACATATTCTCACGCTAAATTTACAGCTGTCCTTTCTTCTAAATGATTGCTTAAGACATAACTTCTTCACAACATTTCTCCTGAATATTGTTCATAACTCCTAGATCGACAATGTGGAATGGTCAAGTAGAAACGGCACTGCACTCGGAATCAGGAAACTAAGGTTTCATTCCTGGACTCACCCATGGTGATGTGGTCAAACTTATTAAGTATCTGACCCCACCCCTCCCTCCGAACATCTTTGGAGTTCTTCCACCTCCAAATTCCATCCTCACATCACCCTGATGATCTCTTCAGCATTAAGACTGGTTATGTATTTGTTTCTGCACCTCAGTTATTTCCATTGTCAAGTCCCCCAGTAATTAACCCAAATCTCTGTCTTGGTGAGTATTCGTTATAGATAGCTAGCAGACTTACATCTTGCCATTCTTACTATGAGGAAAAATGTGAATCCTGAGTAATATCTCTATTAGTCTTGCATTAGAGAAAACCTAGATGTCCTCCTTTAGGCCTGGCATTTGGTGTGCCAGTATGTGCATGCACATAAATACATCTACAGACATGTACAGCTGTCTTTTCCAGGAGCTGTAGTCTATACTGTGTCAGCCCCATGAACCAAACTCTCACAGATCACAGGTTTGTGAAACATCTGCCTAAAAGGTACAAGGTACAGCTATTCTTCTTTCGAAGGCTAAATGGTATATTAGAGTTAGGATTAGCCTCCTCTACAACATGCATTAACCAAATAAACTGTCAACAATTTGAGTTGCGGTATTAGAGAAATAGGATAAAAGAAATCCAGGTTTTTAAAGAGAAGGTTTGAGGAAGTGATAATGAGCTTAATTGTTGTTTTCTTTAATGGGATTCTAGCTGTTAAAATATTCAAGTAAAGATACAAGCTTATAGGAATGAAGCAGGAGACGATTAAGACATAACATGTATCATTTATGTTAATTCAATTCTAGTTTCTTCTAATCTTCACTCCTTTCCTCCAGCATGAACAGGCTTATGACTCATAATACAATGACAGAAAAGTCAAAGCAAAGGTATTTTTAAAAGCTTGAAATGTACTGATCTATTTACACTCTATAGTTTTGGCTTTCTCAGAATGTCACAATTATAATCATATACTATGTGTGTAGCCTTTTTAAACTGACTTCTTTCAATTAGCAACATGCATTTAAGGTTCATCCAATGTTTTTGTGTGATTAGACAGCTCACTCCATTATATTGCTGAGCAGAATTCTATTGTGTGCTTATAGGAAAGTTTCTTTATCCATTCATTTACTGCAGGATATCTTGGCCAGTTTTTGGTGTTTATGCACAAAGCTACTATAAACATTCATATGCAGGTTTTTGTGTGAAAATAAGTTTGCAAATAAGACGGTAAGGATCTAGGCAACTCACAGCTGAATTCTCTAGTAAAACTACATTTAAGTTTGTAAGAAAGAGTACACTATAGAAAGGGGGAAAGTAATTTGAAATGAAATAACCTGACAAACACTATCTCAGCCAGGTGATCGACGTCAACAGTGATAAGTGAAGAGTCTCAAGTCATACCCTTGATGCGATGCGATATATGATGAGAATGATACCTTTACCTCTGCAGCCTTCTTCACAGACACTCACAACCCCAACCTAATCATGAGCAAAACATCACATAAACCCCAACTGAAAGGCATTCTATAAAACACCTCTCCAGTACTCCAGATAGGACAAATAAATGTGATGTGGTATTCCAAATGGGATTCTAGAACAGAAAAAGGACATTAGGCAAAGACCAAGGCAATCTGATAAGGTATGGATGTCAGTTAATAATAATGTCCATTAGCTGTGTCAATGATCAAACTAACATAAGATGGAAACAGCGGGGGAAACCAAGTACACTCTCTGTACTATCTTCTCAATTTTTCTGTAAATCTAAAACTATTCTAAAATTTGGTTTTTAAAAAAGATGGAATGGCATTTCATTTGAAAATGAAACTCTCCAACAAATTATGTTTCCAATCTAAGATTAAGCTTAAGTTTAGCCATAAAGGTAATGGAAATGAAAGAATCACAATAATTTGCCTTGTCTATTATATGATGAACAGGCCCCAAAACAAGCATCATTGAATATTGAAGGGATCAGTAACTACTTAACCTAGTGTTGTCACATATGACGAAAGTTGAGGCAGATCCAGGGAAATGGAATAACTTGCT
Source organism: Tamandua tetradactyla (assembly GCF_023851605.1). Taxonomy (NCBI): domain Eukaryota; kingdom Metazoa; phylum Chordata; class Mammalia; order Pilosa; family Myrmecophagidae; genus Tamandua; species Tamandua tetradactyla. Next base: position 206,969,775 of record NC_135327.1, read on the forward strand.
GACGATCACAGAGATAATGGTTAAATTAGGATTAAAATCTAGGTTACCTGCTGCCAATCTCAAAACAACCCTGAGAAAGAAACAGTCCTTAGCCCTTAAAAAGATCACAATTTATCTGAAAGAAATTATCCATGAATGATTTGTGTGGACCTGTGTAGCTTTGGAGTCTGCTTGGACTCAAAACTAGATTGCCACTTCCCAGTACTTCCCCTGCCTATCTAAGATGTTTCTTCCTGCTGCTCTTACACTGACAAACTTCCTATAGCAGATCATTAAAGAAGCACCAAAATTTATTAAGTTTCTTTGAGGCTTTCTGCTTCATTTTCTTGAGTAAAAGAGAGCACTTGGCTTAGCATCAGCAAAATTCCTTCCTTGATTTATGTTTCAGAAGTCATCAAGATTTGGGGGTGGGAAGCCCTCCTTCTACTCTCTTTCTTGAGCCTCCTTGGGTCTGGGTAGCTCCTCTTTCAAGCAGCTCCCAGTGTTCAAAGTTCAGTCTGTGGTCATGACCCAGAGCAGCTCTGGCTGCCTCGTCCTCACTGCTGCATGGCTGCAGTGGCTACTGCCTAATGGGACATATCAAATAAGACTCACTCTATAACAGGCTTGCAAAGTATGGCTAATTCTAAAGTATGACAATGGGAGTTGAATCATATCCTGAAGTAACATAAAAAATAAGCAACTTGGTCCTAGTACTGAGAAGATGCTGGTTACAGGCTGTTACAGGAGACTTGAAGATCCTTATATTATTGTGTTTCCCAAGGCCTAAACTCCCCCTTTTGAGCAGACCTTCACAACCACAGTCCAGCTGCCTCTGCCACTCCCCCCACTCCACGAGAGTCTGACCTTTGCTTCCAGAGAGAACATTTGGCCTTCCCCTGCCCCGTACAGAGTTGGCATGGGAACACCACACCTGTACGTTCCAATTCCAACTCCCCAGATAAGCTGTTTTAGCAGCAGCATTCTTCCCACTTCACATGATGACTTGTTTTTCTGCTCTTCCCAGAAAGAGTTAAGCTGCACAAAAACAAGAATACAGGCCAAACCACAGTTCTCTGGTGAGACTGGACTTGTGCTTTCATGTGATGATGACATAAACCACTTAAAGCTCTCTGCAGGCTACAGATCACATTTTGCAGTGTGAAAGTTACCCACCCCCACCCAAAGGGCCCTGGAAGGAGTGCACCAAACTTGCTGGCCACTGCCTGGAGCTCCAGAAGCTTCAGCAATTCTCTTCTGTTGCTCAGGAAATGAGTTTTTGCACTCTCAGGAACTTACCGTGATTATAATGATCATGGGCAGTGAAATCAAGAAAAATAATGTCAGGACCAACTTCCTGATATTTAAGTATTATACTGACCTCCTTTTAAAAGTTTTAAAATCTTTTGGCATTTCCCAAAAGCTCTTCCTTCTTCCTTTGAAAAAAGTGTACGTATGTGCATGGGTATTAATACATGTACCATGTACATACATTTTAGTACAGAGAATCAAAGAGGGGGACTAGAGAACACCAAAGAACTCCCTCATTTTCTGTTCAGGCAAACTGGAACATGACCAAGTTAAGTGCAATAGGCTAAGGTCACAAACTACTTTATGGCAGCCCAGAATTCAGTGCTTTTATTCCATTATATTGTGCCGTCTCTAGATCTGTTTTCATTTAAATTAGATACTGATCAAGTGTCATCTATTAATAATGTCTCTAACCCATATGTAAAACTTCCTCATTGAAAAGCACTCTCTAAAAATTATGATCAGTATTCTAAGAAAAAATTAGAGAACAAAATGATGAAAGCAGATACTAACTAGCCTTGACTATTTGATTCCAACTTTATGAAAGGAAACCCACCAAAAGTAGTTTAGAGAGATTCACCAAATGGGAATAAAGCATCAGATGTAGCAAACACTATTATAATCACAATCCCCTCTCTTCACACTTGGACTACTGTTAATAACTATGAGACAATATCTAGAACAATGCTCTATTTAAAATACTGATTTTTAATACTGATTTTTATTGTCCTAAGAGGAAGTAAATCAGTATTCTTCTCCACCTGTCCAATAGAAATTACACTTCTCCCCAGCACCTTGGCACGTTCTGTTTACTTCCTCCAGGGAAAATTACTAGATCTATGAGGCTCAGATGCCTCATCAGAAAACTGTTCTTTTACTAGTAACCCAAGGCTCCCAAGTTTGACTGGCCTATGTTTTAAAAGGAACTGAAAAGCATTCCTTTTTTTTCTGTAAGCAAATTTCATTTGTCCTACCATTAAGACCACGTCTGCCTTCCACAGTTGGGAGGAGCTGGAACTGGGTCTTTGGTGCTTTTTCCAGCAGACTGTGGGGTCTCTTTCCAGTGTCCACTTTCCACAGTCTGAAACGCATCCCACACAGTGCAGCACATCAGCCTTCCTAAATCACAGCTTTCAGCAATCAAGCCCCATCTTATCAGACCCTTCCAAATACTGACTTCCATCTAACTTGCCTGTCAAAAATCTTTCACAGAAATTCTTTCTTGCCACCAAGGTTTGCTCTCATATTGCTTTAAATTTAGTCACTCTATGCCACTATTATAAACAGAAAAGCTTCTCTTTTCTCCCGAAAATACAGACATCTTACATCTATGCCAGCTTCCATCTTCTTCACAAAGTCCTTTCCATTCACTCCAGACAACATAGTCTTTCCTACCTCTGAAATCAAGTATTTGTTTTACTCACCTGTCATTTATTAATCACACATTGTATTTAACAGGTCCAGAGTTTGGTTTTGAGTCAGAGCACCTCTGGCTCTTCCTAAGATGTATGTCCTCTTTCTTCCTTCTCTTTAAAGTCTTTCTGCTGCTCTCCTACAATTAATCTCTCTAAGCCTCAACATCCTAATATATATAAGGGGGATAATCTTAATAGTACTTACCTAGCAGGACATTGTAAGGATTAAATAGGTAACACATGCAAAACCATATAGCACAACATCTGGCATACAGCAAGCACTCTATAAATGAAAGTTATTATTGTGTTACTGATATGATGCATATGTTTTGAATTCCCCCTGAGACTTTAAACTTTTTACAGAAAAGATCACTCACAGGGTCCAGCAAGGACTAGATACACATGCATGTTCACAAGGCATGCAGAGGGCAGATGGACAGGGGAAGGGCTGATGGTTAAATGCTATGCATAATGAGATTTACATAAAATTAAAATTCCATTTATTTTGGTCAGTAATGAAAAGGAGCATCACAGATGTTTGCTCCACTGCATTTTTTTCAAGAGCTGTTCTGATTTCAGCACCCAGCAAGAATCATTTACACATATCTCATATATCTTATATTACTCTAGAATTTCTTCCAGTTAATAACTGCCAAGATATGCAGAGTCTCAGGTTTTAGGAATTCAGTGATACTCTGAAATTTAATCCATGACTGCAGGTTTGTATTGCACATAGCTTCCTGGAAGGAAAAAAAGCAAAGGAGGTAATAGGCTGGAGATAAAAAATTGCAGGCTACTAATCATAGCCACATGATTTGAACAATATTGGAGTGTAACTAATTTTGGAATGATACAATGTAGCTGGAGAGCTTCTCAGACCCAATTCCATCCCACATTTAGGGCCAACTACCTAGTACCTATTGCCTTACTAGCAGGGACAGGACACTAAAGTTTATGCCTCTAAAATGTCTCACTCTGTTGGCCTGAGTATCCCCCTCAATTTCTCCTAGCTTGAAACTCTCTCAGATGCTGAAATAGTTCATTCTAGGGATTCTCGGTGAAAATCCAAATTTGATCAAATCCAAACATGATAAACAGGAAAAAGACAACTCATGGCATTTCTTGGCAAGTACTTTCAGTGGGCATTTTCATATACATTACCATCCTCAGATTTAAGTGATAACTGTCTCACAGAAGAGAAAGCTATTCAGAGAAATTAGGGAACTTGTTTAACATCAAAAAGTAAGCAGCAAAGCTTGAATTCAAACCCAGGTCTTCCCCAGATTCAAAAGTCCATATTCTTTGTCTCTTCATATTCTTTCCCAAATTGCTTTGGGTCCTGATAGGATGAGTACCTATCACCCCACCAACACCTAAGAATGGAGAAGAGTAAGGTCCTAAATTAATTTAAGCCAAACATAACCTTTTCCCTATTTGTTGCACGAATCAATGGCTACATACATTAAAGTTTACAGTTGTGACTTTATTTTGACTTCAGAAATCTGGGAGACAGGGCAGACAGTATTACACCCTTCCTCATTCAGATGGGAAACAAGCATCTGAATGGGCACATTCAGATAGAAAATCTAACCCTAGCCAATTCTCTATTCAACTCTCAATCTGGATTCCCCACTTGAGGGCCTGTGGGTCTCTAAGACTCATATCTTCATTTATACTCTCACACAAGCAGATGTAATAAGCACGAACACAAGCAGATGCAATACTGCTTCACTCTCTCTCAATTTCCCACTTCCCCTCATACACTGTATTCCACTATTTGGGACAAAAACTTTGCTCAAGCTAACACACGCACATTAACAGATTAATGGATAAAATAACTGGTCAGTCAAGACAGGGTCTATACAAGGTAGAATTTTAGTAAATTCAATTCAACTGTCATTTATTATGCAGCAACTAGATGCAATCACTACAGTAGGAGCTGTGGGAAATAGAAATGAGTAAAAGGGAGGCCCTAGCCTCCAGGAGTTAACCCCCTAATTCAGCATTAGTGTAGACAATCTGTATCAGATTCACTTCTCTAACTGAAGGTATTACCCACAGCACAAAAAACACAAATCATTTACTATTAAGAAGAGCTGGATTAACCTCACAGCGGACATTAGCATATCATAACAGATCATCTGGTTAATTAGATATCAGTTTGCAAACATCAATAATCTGAGCTAATGGGGTCTAAGGTCAGACACAATGATAGGAGGTGAAATGCATCACAGCAAGTTTGACTGGAGGGGCAGTTTGTGCGGCACATCTCCCAAGAAGATGCTATAAAGAGTGGCAACTTTAGGAGAGACTGGATACCTGAAGTGAAGAGCCAACAAGTTATTTTACTCAGAGCTTTAAAAATAACACAGAATGGACTGAAATGGAAAAATGCTTCCTCTAATATTCCCAACCCATGCCTCAGACAGGTCCCACTTTGACATTTCGTTTTCCTCATACTAATTAGTGACAGGGGAAATGTTTCCTACAGCAAGACATTCTCAATTTCACCACAGCAGAAGGAAGAGGAGGAACAATCAATACACGTATACTTTTAGTACAGTAACTGATTGTATTTTTGCAATGGATCACGCAAACCAAAAGCCAAATTAGCTCTTGACCCTGCAGCAATATAACTATCTAATAAATAGATTTATCTGTAGCGATCACTTTTATTTGTGAAGAGGGGATCTTTAAAATAAAAATAATACTTAACTGATTTCCTAACCAGGTTCCTGGCCCTGTGCTAACCACTTTACATGCTTCAGCTCAGTTAACAGCAACACAAATCTTCGAGGTAAGCAACACTGTTGTCATGCCCAATTTACAGACAATGAAAATGAGGTTTTCAGAAGCTAAGTGATAAAACCAGATCTTAAACCTAGGTCTGCCATCTCCAAAATCCATCTTCTTAACCTGCCTTCCTTAGTCTCACAAAGGCTGGTTTGGGTTACTTTTCTTATTAAAAATCACCAATTTTACTGAATTTTCTTCTTTCCTATGTTTCCTGTTTAACCTGAGTATGCATATATTACTTAATTGTAGTTGCACCAGCACAGGTTAATAAATAAGGCCATTTTCCCTCTTTCTGATTCTTCTTGCTGCTTTATAGACTACTCCACTCTGTTTTATGGCACACTTGATACATCACTGATAAAATCACTACAGCATCACAAGGCTGAACTGTGACATATTTTTAAAGTATGCCACTTGAGAAATAAAGATAAATTGAACAAAAACTCCTTATTGTAATGCAGACAAAGGACTGGGAGGAAAAAGAGAAAACACCAAGGCAAAAGCAACCAGTTACATCTTAATAAGGTATGAATAACAACCTACTATTCACACACCTTGTTGCACTTGGGGATTTAAATTCACCACTGTTATTTATCTTCTGCAAGGCTGCCTGGTCAAACCTTTTGTAAAGATCAATGATACCTAAACTGACCCAAATTTGACATTCAATTATTTTGAAACGGTAACCCAGAGTTGGCAGGATACCTCTTAGTGATGCCGGGGTTCAAAACACACCACTCCTCCCATTTCTTTTTCCCTTAGACCTACCTCATTAAAACCTAGTATTCTCTCCTGGACAGTTATCACAGCATAGTTAAATCTATTATCCCTCTAGACACACTAACAACATCAGCTTGCTCTGTCCAAGAAGTTGAAGTTGTACTGAAGTCTTTATTGCCACTCTCAATGCACACATATACAGCTCTTTCTAAAATCTAGTATCTTTTGAACAAAAACATTTGCCCGATGTTACAAACACTCAAAGAGCCCTCTGCACGTCCTGTACGCAGGTTATGGCTCGATCAGCCACCAGAGGGAAGTAGAGAGCAACAGGCACCAGAGCTTTATCAATAACAAAAATTACAGGTATTTTTCTAAATGGCTGCAACCACAATAGTGTCATACAATTTGTATGGTGTTTTAAAGGAGGGGGGCGGGCAGGCATGGAAAACCCCCATTTACAAACCCCTTAAGTAATAACCTCCTTAGCTCCTACAGAACTCATTTTAGATGACTCGGGTAACTCTGAAGACTGGCAGATTTAACAAAAGGTTACATATATATTCTGTTTCCTTTTTTTTAAAAGGAAAAACTGTGAAACCAAACATTTACCTTAGATTCAATGTAAAATACTGAACAATACTGTGTCCAAACCAAAGTAGTAGTATACCTTTAACCTACAAGTCTACTTAAACACAGAAAAGTAAAAATTAGAATTATGGCATTTACTTAAAAAAAAAAAAAACTTCTGGGTTTTCAATTTCCCCATTTCATAAAGACTGAGAACTGTGGATTCTTAAGAGAAATGCAGTACAATGAACAGATGGATTCTGATGCTTGCCCAACTTCTTATCAGGTATATGCTTTCTACCAAAACGATAGTAATGACCTTGATTCCCCAAAAAACACTTAAAATAAATTGAGAAAAAAAGCCCCAAATATTGCAAACATGCTAATCACAAATAGAATATAAACAAATTTTTAAAAAATATTTTTATAAGTGATAAGCAGACATTTGTGCGAAGAAATTACATGCCAGCCTGATGGGCGCTTCTTATAAAAACCCAGCACAGATGCCACTTTGGGGAGTCAGGTTGAGGTGGATAGATAGACACAGGGTTTCTCTGACTCCTGGCTTCCATGCCTTGCTGCCCCTCTCACAGCAGCACTGTGGCCAGCATCTCCCACCTCAGGCTTTGGAACCTCAGATGAACACTGCTTTGCACCTGGCTCCTAAGACCCTGCCTTAAAGTTAACCCACCTGCAGCCCACTGGTTCTCAGGCTGATGGTCTCTGAGACTCTGGTCTCCTTCTCCTTTAAATGTGTTGTGGGCACCTGACTTCACTATTGCACGTTGGTTGTATCCGCAGGTTGCAGGTAAGCTAGCAAATAAACTGCACTGGGCATTCAAAGGAGTCAGGCTAAATTTACGTTTGATTTGGATCTGCCTTCAGTTAGGGCTGCTGTATTTACACAACAGTATATCATCTTCTCCAAGGCATTAAACCTTAACCACCACATCAACAAAATTACAATACCATGTCAGCTTCGTACTGGAAGTATCCAACTGGATAATATATTAAGTTGCTTTAAAAATTATTAAACAATACATATTTAAGGACTTCTGTGTTACTATTTGTTTTTTAAAACTATAAAAACAAGTTAAGCCTGGTTTTAACCTCAATGCCACAACGTATAGCAAACTTAGTTCTTCCTAATCAAAGTTAGACAAGAAGGGCTCTAAAAACCACAACTGTCTTAGGTTTCTGGCCAGAGTCTTTAAGGAAAGTAGTGTTAAGACACTGTTCCAGAATTAAATTAATATTCTAGGAGGGAGTCAACTGCCACAGGATAAAATTTATGCCTGAAGCCATTCTTAATATGAAAATAGTATTTTCTATTTTAAGAACATTAAGTCCAGAAGAATTACCTAAGAAATAAAATTATTTCAGTAAATGGCAAAATAAAATTAAAATCTACAGAAATAAACGTGTGTTTAGTAGTCTTCCTATTTCTAAATGTAGCATGCCTGTCTCTCCCTGCTGAGTGGCTTGCAAGAGGACATGTACCCAAATGATACTTGCCATCATAGGCATTATAAAATTTAATACGTCTTTAAGGACTTAGATAGTTCTCACTAGTAGGTTTTTAAAATGTAAGAACAAGTTAAATCTGGTTTTAGCCTCTATGCCACAACAATATATGGTAAATTTCCTTTACTCTTTTCACCCAGTGTTGTAGGTATTGACTGTCAAATACAAAGTGGTGGACAGCCCCAGCTCTTTATTATTGGGCCCTGCAGTTCCCATGCAATCATCCATTTATAATACCCATCAGAACCACAAACAACAATTCCAGGATAACCCACTTATTTCATTTTTTCCATTGCTTTCTTGCTCTTAATGGGCTCTTTTACATTTTCTATTTGTAAATGTTTATCTTCCTAAGGCATGTGATATTGAAAACTAAAAACTGCAGCACACAGAAAAATACTTGGTTTTGCTTTTGTTTGTTTCTGGGTTGGTTTGGTTTTTTGGTCCTAGAGACATATTATTAAGGACAGTATTGAGGTAAATTAAATTTATAAAAATTAAGAGTTTTCTGACATTTGACTTCTAATCATGGGAGAAAACTATTGACATTAGTATAAAAGAGTGACATCTTTTTTTTTTAACTAAGGAAAGGGAGGAAAACACTCCATAGTTATATATACATCTGCAGTGTACCCTAAATTATTTAGATATGTATTCTTACAAATATAGAAGCAAAGCTACTAATCAATCTATATTTCTAAAGCACGCTGTTTTAAAATTCCCATCCCTCACTTTTTTAGTACAGCAATGTATCTGATGTTTTATGCATATTGAATATTTTTCCTTTTGGAGCAATATACCTATGTTAATATTGATTTTAGAATTTGTAATTAGTTAAAAAAAAGAATAAACTTTTCCAACTAAATACGCTGGACCTCACATAAGCTAAAAGATTAGTTTGTTAAAATTATTTTTGTTGTGTGTTTGTGTATGTTTCCCTTGAGAGTAGAAAATTTCACTTAATTACATTCAAAAGCAACAGATTTCTGTGCTGGGTTTCAACCAAAAGTTGAGAAGACATGAGTAAAATTAACCTTCGTTGCAGTCGGAATCTCCAGAGAATTCATACTTTGTACATGCCTCCACACCTCAAAAGAAAATGAGGGTCACTAAATATAACCAAGAGGGAAATGAAAAGCAGAAAAACCCCCCACTCCCCCAACTGTCAGTGTTCGCACAATTATTTACACTAATAAAATATAAATCATGGAAAACAAAAACAAAATCTGTCTAAACTCATGATTATAACTGGCAGATTCATTTTCATGACAGATCATTTTACTTAATTGAATTTTAAAAACTAACTGCAACACTCAAGAAAAACAATTTTATACAAAAAGTCAGGCATTTGCAAACATTGATGGTGAGGACAGGATTCTATTCCCACCTAGCCTGTCTTGGGAACTTCTGCAAATATTGCTCATAAAGGCAGGATTTTATTCCCCTGTTTTGGAAGCTATAAACTAAGAATCATGCAGGACAGATCACACAAACAAACAAAAAGTTTTGGAAAAGTTCATAGGCTCAGTATAAAAACACAGATATAGGATATAAAATACAGAAAACATATTTCTAAACACTTAATCAGAAAACAGAAATTAATCTATCTACCAGTTCCCCAACGACTTCTTCCAGTAATGCCTTTTATTCCTATATATGGGCATGTATAATATAATCCTAGTCACATAGGAGTGAGCAAAAATTTCAGGCTCTCTTATTTACTCTGGATGATGTATATTTGCTCCCCACTACAGAAAACTGCCAATATTGATGAACTACATCTTTTCATTAAATTTTACTCTATTCAAATATTCTAACCAGAAGAGTATATTTACGGGAATTGAAAGGAAGACCCTTTCATTACAAATTACTTCACTCTGAATGCTTACTAAATCTGAATTTTCATTCAACGCTGTTTGTTTAAGGGATGAACTGAACAGATCAATGTTACCAATTTAATAGAACTTCATAATATCAAAAATACCAGCCCAGTGCTTACTCTGTGTCAGGCACAATTATAAGCATCTATCAGACCTTCATTCATTTACCCTTCACGACAACCCTACCAGGTAGTTATTATTAATACACACCAGGGAGAGTTTGCAAGTTTGGAGGCAGAGCCAAGACTGAAATCTGGTCACATACCTACCTCTTTACAGAAACAAATTCCCTCTAGACAACACCTTAATTCCCGAGACCCATGACAATCCAGGAATTAACCTGAAGACACTTCCTTTCATCTTTTCATCTTAAAAGCTCCTTTACACCAACTCTCACAAGCAATGTTGCATCTTTTCCACAACTTCTTTGTCACTAGCATTTTCTTTTCTTATAGTCATCCTTCCTGATGTTTGAACATCTTTCTGTACTTTGCCCTCTGCCTTCCTCATTCTCCATTCCCTCACTCTGGCTCCCTGTTTTCATCAGTCTTATGCCGAGTTCTAGGGACTCCCACATAACAAATGTCAACACACACAAACTTATTTATTCCACTCGACCTCCAAAGCATCTGTAAATATAAGACTTCTAGACTGCTGTGTTTGCCTAAGAGTATTTCTTCTGATTGTGGAAGTTAGGGAGATAAGATTTTATGGGCGATGATGACCTCATTTCTGCAGCTAGGCAACCACAGTCGTAGTAAAAAGCAAAGAGGTTTTTAACATCTTCTTTCTACCAAACTAAATACAATTTAGTTATTTCACATCCATGTTTTCAACAGTTTCCAGCCAGTGACTTTTCAAAGAAACAAGTTCCATAATTTTAAGAGTTAAAATTATACTTGATAAGCAATAATCATCCCAAAAGATAGGATCTTGTTCTTAGATCCACAAATTGATAGTTGCATAGTAAAATATCATTTAATGGAGAACGTTTTGCTACTTTTTTTTTTTGCTCTAAAAAAATTAACTGATTTCTGGCAAAGAGATAAACATTAATTATGTAACTATGCAAAATGTCTCAGGAATAGTTAACATAATTCCATTAATTCTTTAAAGTGCTATAAATACAACTGAGTTTTAATTTGAATTATGAAGAAATTACTTTCACAAAAATCTTATAATAATTTGAATTATGAAGAAATTACTTTCACAAAAATCTTATAATATTTTAAAACTGAAATAGTAACCATACATGGATATTAAGTATAACACGAGAGTTAACAAGGGGTAATTTTTTTACTAATGTTTTTAATATGCATAGCTGTTACTTACTCAGTTGAACATATATACATATCCTTCCCTTCCATGTGTACTTCAAGACTGATTTTCACGTGTAGGCTGATTTTTGGTAAGTGAGGGCAGCTTTAAAAGACATCAGGATATCTAAAAATGAGAAATTAGCCCTCAAAAGAGCTGTTAAGCATCCGCGAAGGGATCATGCTGCAATATTTATATTTCAATACAATGGATCAGGCTCATTACCTTCCAAACACACAATGGTAAATATCTGCCACCAGTAAAAAGAACTCCTGGGTTCTACTAACACTGTACTAACAACAAATTAATGGGCCAAAGATGTTCAATTTGTAAAAGCCATGACATTCAGAATACATTTACGCTCAAAACTAGACTCCTTTGATTTGCAGGTTGGGGTTCTCAGCCTGAAGCTGCTGCCTTGCCCACACACATCTCCGGGAATATTTAAACCAAGGGGAATAACCTCTGCTTCTTCTAAGGGTCAAATGGAAATGGGGTGATCCTCCAGCAAACAGCAATGAAACTGGGGTTAACTTCCCTTCTCTGCTCTTGGGCGTACCTCGCTAATGCCAACGACTGTGTAAGAAGGAGTTAGGTGAGCACGAACATAGGTTTGTCTCTCAGTCAGTCCTCCTGGTGATGCTGGGACCGACCCACTGGGAAGGAACTGCAATGCTGACAAGTGTAAGTAGGGTATTAAAAAAACTCCTACAAGTCTAATGGCCTGGCATACACCTATTTGCCTTTGAAATAGGTTAAGACCTGAAATGTTAATTAAGACTTAAAACATTTTAAACACATTTATTCTCCCTGGTTCAATAACAACCCAGCCATATGGGAGATGAGAATCGTGGACTTTGGAGTTGGGTCTGTCGCTATCTGCATAATTGAATCAGTCGCTAATATGCCTGGGCCTCAGTGTGCCCAGCTGTCGAATAACTGGCCAAGGGTGGATATGATTTCAACCTGTCTCCCAAGGGGGGCCAGGTTTCTCCAGAGGTGCCTCTACGAGTCTGGAGGAGGCAGAGCAAACAGAGCTCTAGGACTTCTATTGACATAGTTTCAGCTTTTTTGTTTTATATTTGAGTGCTCCTTAAAGACTTAAATTGAAAGAAGACTGAGAGGAGACTTCTTGCTTTAAAATAAATATATATTTTTAATGGCAGCACTCTGTCTCATGCACGTGAAAGTGCAGGCATAATCCACTAACTCAATAATGGGTCCTTTTCCCTACTTAGAATCAAACGCACATCCTAAAATTAATAATAATAATAATATAATTACTAATAATTCTTCTGCTTAAAATACATCTCTGTCAAGGATCACAAAATACTGGATCAGTTAGCCTCTCTGCAATCTTCACTATATACATGTGAAACAAGACAAAACAGAGATGAGAAACATTCGCATGATTAACATCAAATGTATGCTGGATCCTGGTCCCTCTGCATTCTTCCCCGTATTTATTACACCGTACCAGAACTATTAGGCGACACAAGCTTATCAATTCTCTTGATAAGAATATGAAGAATATCAAGAATATTCTTGATAAAAGAATATGAAGCAATTTAAAAGTTATTTATTTATTTTGGTATGCTGTGTGGCACGGGTCACATTTCATTCTTTTTCCATGTAAGTATCCCCTTATGCAGCACCATTTGATGGATTTTTGTTTATCTGGTTTTTCATTTGTTTGTGTGCTTGTTTGTTTGGGAAGTGCATGGACTGGGAATCAAACCCAAGACTCTGGCATGGCAGGTGAGAATTCTCAAATGTTAATCTTAACACAAACCTTATAATTCAAGATCTCAAAAGAAGTGAAATAAAAGCAGTAAAGGGAATAGATACACTTTAGATGTGCTATTTATCTAGGCAGTGGCTATGGCTTTAGTTTTGGGGAGCAACTAAGACAAAAAAGGAAACATGAGCCACTAAATTATTTTCTCTCAATAGCATATCCACTGCCTGTACAGACAAACTCTCTTCCTAGAAATAAAATCAGACGGCACTGTGTTCTCTGAATAAGGATATATGTAACATGGAAAAAAGTCCACAGTTATCTCTTCAGGGTATCACCGGATGTTGTGCAGCACTCTCCTATGCAGATACTCTCACCCTTGAGCCAGAGGCTGTTTCTAACTGGACTTGGATCTCTGGTGATTTCCTGAACAAAGCTCCTGAAATCCTATATCCAGAGAGTTTCACAAATTCTTGCTATGCATTGAACCTAAACTCTCAAGCAAGGATCACCATGGACCCAATTTCCCAGGTCCAACATTCCCACCAATCTAGACAGACAGTTGTCTTAAAAATTTTCCCAGGATGGTTGTCAAAAATATTTCACCACCAGAGGTCCTTTCGAAAGAAGAATACAGGTCAGGTCCTAGTGGGAGGTCAAATACTTGTTGATGACTGAGTTACCAGAAACATTCTAATGCTGGACTCTACCCACTACACCATCCTACCAGTACATGTGGCTCTCCTTCAGTTGCCCCCAAATCCCTTCCCACTCTTATCCTCTATGGCTCTGTCCTCCATTACACAAGTCTCCTATTAAGACTGACCTACACACTGAAACTCAATTGGCCAAGACCACTATTTCTTCTGAAATACCTCTTTCCTCTCCACAGTATTCATCAAATCTAATCTAAGCTTCCATGGTAAATGTACAATGAATTTACCTACCACCTGGAACAATAACACGCTGCCAATTAATCAATGGCACCCCATCAATTATAAAATGCATCCCAGTTTCAAAGATGGTAAATATTTTTTAAAAAAGAAAAGGAAAGGGGTTGAGGAAAGTCTCTCCTTGTCTTCATTCTGTTTTTTCTCCAGTGAAACTTTCTTCCCACCCACCCCAATGTCTGCACATCTTTTCTATTGAACTCCTACAATACATTCCTATAGTTATCTTCACACTAGTCTAAAAGCACCATGAGGACAGAAATCACTTCTTATACTTCTTTATACCTACAGTATCTAAGCAAAACAGATGTTCAGTAAAAGTTTCTTATGGGTAATGATGTCAAAAATAATTCCTCATTAAACTCAGACTCTGGGGGTGGGGGCTAGGAAATAAAAATACGTGGGTACCTCCTAAATGAATGTTTGAAAGATGATACCGAACAACAGTCATCATTTTCCATCACAGTTGGAGATCAAGACCCAAACAAATTTGCCAATAGCAGAGAAATGTCTCCTTTCTTTTGATCGAAAGCTTACAAATATGCTTATATTACATTGGATTTAACTCAAAGCAGCCCATATTAGTGCTAATATAATATAGGTCATTTTATTAATGATCAGTAGCCATTCCCATTTGCTGCTTTTAAGACATTCTATAACAGTCATGTGCCTTCTAAATGTCAAAAGGAAACCTACAAATCTATTTGGTGCTGTTTTAATGAAAAGAACAACTTAAGTAAAATCATGCTATTCCCATATCTCCATATGAGACACTGCTGGATCTTTTACTAAGCAAGGTTTGGCCGGGTGAGTTGGGGGTTGAGGGAATTTTATGTATAAAGAAAAACACACATATCTATCTACCCCTCTATTATGAAAGATACACTGAGTCCACAAATCAGGATCACCATCGTAATCATGAGATGGACATGTGCAGCTGGGTGTAATACTGCACTAGCACTGGGGCCCTAACTCGAATGACCCCAGCCTGCTATGCTTTTAGCTTGGTCTCCTCCTCCTCTTCTGCCATCTATCAATTCCTAGTAACATCACTTGCGATACAATCTTGAATCTTTACCACCTGATAAAATCTTCGAATAACTGAAGGTTGTCAGAATACCCAAATATGTTTATCGCAACAGTAATTTTTATTGTATACTGAATTCCAGTGCTCTAATTCACAGTTAGCTCTATCTTCTAACTCCTGAGCAAGGTCTGTAACACTGATTTTACTTGATATCTAACATGAAGATGCTGCTTATATTCAGAATCATGGCATTTTCCCCTTAAGACTGAGTTTGGTAGAAAACTAAATGTTGAATAAGTTAGGTGGATACAAATAGAATGGCTACCAATGTCCTACAGTTATGGGTGCTACTCTCTTTCAGGAAGAGAGGCCTCTAGAATGTCCTTTTTTGGTTTAAAATTCCTTTGAATTGAAAAAATGGACCTCCTCTCCTTAGATAATAAAATTTCTTAATTTCAACAACTTTTTCCTCTTCCCCCTTACCCTTTAAGAAAAAGTGTATTCAAGATTAAAAAAAAAAAAAAAGATCATTTTAGACTAACTCATTTTAAGAGGGTTTGTCTAAAGAATAATTGTTTTGCCTTAATTCAATAGTTATCACTGAGTCTATAAAGAAATGCCTCGATATTGCATATGGAACAACTATTTGTGGACTTCTTAAAGTTGTCCACGCAGTAACCACTTCCCTTTCTGCTTTACTAAGAGCATACAGATTTTGTTTCAATATCCTCCCTCCTCCATGCAGCCCAAATATTTTACATTCAAGGAAATCAGAGTTGGTCCATTTCCCTAGCCACAGTAACAAGTTCAGGTAACCCAGGCCCAAGCTAATCAGTGCTTGATATTCTCTCAGCCATAGGCTGGAGGATGGTCCACTTGCTGCCCCTCAGGCCTTCCTCCCCAACCCCACCCCTTGGGCTCGAAGAGGGGACTCGTAGATAAGTCAGCCCCAGGAACTGACCACAACAGTAGCCCACCTGGATGAGGCTGTCACTGTGAAAGGCAAAACTGGGAGAGAGGCCCAGGTGTTGGGTGATAGTAACGAACCACTAAAAATCAGATCTGAAGCCTGAAATACTTCTGAACTGAAGTATATGAACCCACTCAATCAACGACTCATTCAATCAGTCAGCAAATATTTACTGAGCACCAACCACTAGGCATCAGGTATGTAGCAATAAATAAAGTAAGCAAAATCCCTTCGTTTCATGAGGTCTACATTCTAGTGGAAAGACATAACAGATATGCAAACAGTACTTTTTACTACCTGACATTATAAATCTATGAAGAAATACTATTTTATTTAGGTTTTTAAATTTTAACGAAGAAGCATTATTTTAGATATAGGATGGTATGCATAAACTTATGGAGCAGTCCAGTAAATCATTTCTATTGTTAAAACAGTATGAGTAACATACTCATTATTTAACAGAAATCTAATTCCTCAATTATGTGATTGCGAGTTAATGACAGAAACTCTCTCTTATTTGTCTTTAAAATCTTTGTGTATCTAGTTACAAATGTACGTTTTGATTAAGTGTGCATAATTGTGATATAGAAGAAAGATCCTAGTTCTCCTAGGTGCTGCTACCTAATACCAGTTCAGAGGTTTCGAGGTAGTTGCTGGCAATTTAAATCTCCCTTTAGCGACGCAGTTGCTGAGAGAGATCAGGTACCTTTTAATGGTTGATTCTACCCAAAAAAAAAAAAACCTTTCTGCAGCCTTGGAGAATGTTATCAAAAGCATGAGTGACACTCTTCCCCAGAACACAAGCTCATCAATAACAGAGCCCATGTTGGTCACATTCCCCCAAAATTCGGCAGTTTACTTAAGCTCTGAATACACATCTGCTGAATCAATAAGTAATACTAAAATGAAAAGATCACACATAAAATGTAGAAGGCTGTGGGACATTTCAATGGGCCCAACGATTTTTGAACCAAGATTTCTGGTGTTAATGCGATTAGACAGCCAACAGTTTTTATACAGGACCTGCTATGAGCAAAGCACAATAACAGGTAGCATTGTTATTTGAAGCAATCACATTGGAAATTCAACTGTAGCATTTAAGACACTGAGAATACTGACAAAATCATCAGAAATAAAACCTCAAATATGATTCTTAATAATATACAGCTTAAAGTATCTATAATATGCATTGTATTTTTCTGATTATTACATGAAGAAAATTATTAGAGATCGAGATGGGAGAAGAAAAAGAAAAAAATCAACTAAATTTTAGATGAGTTCTGCATTAAAAAAATAATGCTTCCATCTCCATAGTAGTTGACAGTGAGTACAAACTCTAAAGAGAAATGTGTATGCCAGTTTAAACAATTGGGTCTTCTATTAGATCAATTTCTCTTTTCCAAGAGATATATTAACTCTTCCTTACTAACTAGAAAATGTTAGCCCATGCAACCATCTTGGTTTTCTTCAGTATATCAAATCTGCCATCACAGCATCTACTAACTACTCATCTATTCTCCATGTTTCTGTACCATCACCCCAATCCCTGAGCTCTCAGAGTACTGGCTCAATGAACAAAGCAACTTTGTAATCTTTCTATTCTTCTACTATCACCTATTAGAGAGTAAAATACTATTTCTGGGCAAATAAGCAGAAAATTAGAAAATTATGAAAATTTTTGCTTTTTAAAGTTTTGCATTTTCAGACAATAGAGCACTAATTCTTTGCATGTTAAAAGTATGCAAAAAAGTACGCATGTGATAAGTACGTAATTTAATCAGGATATATGTATTGGGCATGCTATGTTGTCCATATTTAGTTGTAATAATGCATTAAAACGTTTTAAATTCAGAGATTCACACACTACTCAAAATTTAATCCCTCTGACACTTGTTAAATGAGACTATTACAATATTACAAAAATCAAGAAAATTGTTTAATGTAAATCCTGGAGCTTTAAATATATCCGTAAATGCTACATGGCTACTAATACACAAAAGCGTGGACTTCAGCGTTTTCACAAACATCTGAGCCCAAATTCCCTATTTTTTACAAACGCAAATAAATATCCATATGTGACTTAAAGTTGAAACATCAGCACTTTAAAAACACTAAAATTTATTTCAGGGCACTGCAGAATTATGTTTATTTACAGACAAATCTAATCAGTTTATCCAATAATGAAACTGCACTCAAGAGTCCAATAGTTTCAGATTTAAACAATAGCATGTTCAACACGAGGATTTTTAAATTATGAGTCTGTTTTATGGAAAAGATTCAACATAATAGCTTTTTGGAAAAAATTCAACATAATAGCATCTTGGAAAAAGCTCAACATAATAGCTTTTTGTTTCAGAGATGCTACTGAAAGAGCTGCCCACTAGTGCTCTGAGAAGATGACCACACCTCATAAGGCACCATATAGTTTTGTCACGATAGGAAAATCCTGGTTTAATGAGCTGAAGGGTTCAACTCACTAAAATAAATTTGATTTAAAAAAGAAAGAAAATGATCCTGGCCATTCCTGAGCAAAAAATTGTTTGGAGGTCTAATTTAATCTCTGCCACCACCTCATTTCATTCTCTGCCAGAAACATAGAATTTCCTTTCTCCTCTTAGGCTGCACAGCCCTCACCAGGCAGGCACCCCATTTCTAAGCTCCCAGTGGTGTAAAGCTTCCTGCTCTCTGCAAAAGTGTTCTCTCTGCGGGCTGTTTCTCCTAGGGAATTAGTCCTTTCTCTTTCCTAGTGTGAAATTCAACTGCCCTGCGTGTCATTCATTCAAGTGCTTTCGAGGTGTTGGAAAACCTATAGAGTGAAGGTAGAAAGGAGCCAAGAATTGAGAACTGTTTTGTTGTTCGCTTGGAACAACCATTTCTTTATCTATAAAACATGAAGTCGGGATAGAAATCAACTTAGGATTCCTTTCAACTCCAAAGTCTCCTACGAAGACATAGACACTGACCTCACTGATTCTGTGGACTTTACTTATAAGTAAATTAATTAATCTAAGGTTTACATTTTGCATAATTTAGATATGTATATTTTAAAAGGAAAAACCTGGATTTACAAAACCACAAGCCACATCATCATGTACAGATTTTTTATTCAACCAGAATAGGGTTTTTAATTTTTCAAAATCATCTTTATACAATATGGATTTCCTCTCACCACAATTTTCACCATTCCCTATTGTTCTTTACTTCCCTCCCCAGCCCGCCCCTCTCAAACCTAATTCATTCTTTTTCACTAATTGCCTGGCCCCACAGGCATTTAAGTTTTCCACCCTGTCTCAGGTCCCAAACAATTTTCTAAAAGGCAGAAATGCTCCAAGGCAGGTTGGTGGCATAGTCATTTGGGGACAGGCAGGTTTTACAGATGCCCTTCAAGTTACACTGCAAATAAAGCACCTACCTTGACTATGAACAAGGAGCAGACCCTGATGTGTGTCTCTGAGGAGAGCTCCCCATTTGAACTTGGCAAAAAATTTACAGGAGAGCCTCAGAACCCTGAACCACCCACTGGGGAGTGGAGGGGAGGGGAGGAACAATCATGTTTTCATTGTCTAATGCTTCTACTTAAGAAACAAAAAGGCAAAACCTTGAATGAGAAGACAGTGATTGAGCTGAATTATTTGCATAGTTTTGACTTTTTTTAATCTTAGATAAAGAAGCATGTGAACTTACATCATTACTTTTTAGTCCAGGGCCTAAGTATTTCCAACCCAAATAAGCCTATCAATTTTGAGAACCTGTAGGGCAGGGCCAAGGAGATCCTGGGGAGCTTAAAAATGTTGCTTAGAACAGGGTGTCAATGTCAAAACTAATTCGCAGTTGGGCTGCCCTGGACAGCTGTCAGGACCGTATATCCATTCCCCAGCTGAGGCTTGCCTGAGCTCTTCTCCTACCATGTTGTTACTTTGGCATGTTTTGAACCTTGCCCCTCGCCCCCTCAGTAGGAATCCCTGGCACGAGGCAGGGGGTCTCTTCAAAGGTGGCCACCTTCTTTTGCCATGCTAAGACTCTTGGTAAAGCCATGTAACCAGCTGGTGGTAAACTGCTGCTTTCCTCACCCCTCACACCGATGGCATATCTGGTGCTATTTTGAGCAACCAACTGTTTCCAGAAATGGCTGTAGACTAACTTCTGTTTCCAAAAATTGACATGTACTGTATAAAGCTGAAAATGTGGGAGGAGGCAATTCAAGGTATTCCCTACTTAGGTTTGCAATGGGGGTTAGAAAAAAAAATCAAATACTAGAGATGAAACTATTGCAATTACCCTTATAGTAATAAAGAAAAATAACAATAACTTAGACATACAACCTACTAGAAGTGGAGGAAATTTTTAAAAGTCATGTAACACAGAAAATTAATCATAAATAGATATGGCTTCAAATCTGGTTAGTTCCATTAATCTCACTGATAAAAGAGAGAGCTCTCAAGCAAAACGCTATCCTCAAATTCTACACTGAGACTTAAAACTTTAATCCTAGCCAAATAAAGTTCTCTTTTTGGCAATTTATCTAAAACACTAAGTATGTATTACTCTCTTCCCTCTCTAAATTTCTATTTTAAATAATCACACTTACTTAGAAATTCAGTAACTTGCTAACTTGAAGATATCCAACAACAACAGTTAATTAGTTTAAGCATTAGTGAGTTCGTTTTATTAAAATCTAAACACTTACTAGGAAAAACTGCTTTAAGAATTTTCAGTATTTTAAAGCATTACATTGTCTATTTTTCTCTACCTGAAAATAAGACGTGCTTGCAGAGGTGGGTAAAACAATTCATATGATCTAAACCTAAAACTTATGATTGAATCACATTTCCAAGGATCAAAAGATCAATAATGAAGCCTGGATGTTCTAAATAAGGTCACTTTGCACTAACATATTTCATGTATCTGTAATTGGGTGGTACCCAATCCCATCTAAAATACAAAAAAGCATTTTTAGGGAGCTTTGGTCTTTAATACTTACGCATAATATCTCAACAGTACAACATTTTATACCAAATTGTCTTTTATATATATTTTTAATACAGCCAAAAATTATATTTTCAGAATTCTTAAAGCTCCTAAAGTCTCATTCTAGCATAGATTTTGTCTAAAGCAATTTCTAAGTCACAAACAGGTCATATGCCAAAAACTTTTCAGAATGCAGTTTCTCATGAAAAGGTTCATAAACGAAGATGAAATACCAATACCCCAGGACCCCAAAAGCTGAGTCAAACTAAAACAACAAAATGATACTAACGTAAATTTGTAGTGCACAACAGTAGAAAACAGTACAGTTGAGATGCCAATTATTAAACAAAGTAGAAAGAAATATACATTGGTTTCTCACTCAGAGGACAGATGTTTGAGGAAGTCTTATGAACTAAAAGAAGCAAAGTGTGAGACTGACAATATTTTAATGAGGAATTCTGGTCCCTTTACAGGACTTTTTCACTTTGAAGATAACATTCTAATAAATATTTGGTTGCCTATTTATGAGAGTTAAATAGAATAAGATAAGATAAACACATTAAAAAGGCTTTACCAGCTTAAAAACAAGGAAAATGGAACCAATACTGAGCACCTACCATAAACAAGGCAGTTTACATGTATAATCCTTACAATAACATGTATTAAGTATGAGATGAAAAAAACAGACTGGAGAGTTTAGGTACCTGTTTCCATGTTCAGAGTTTCTCAAACTTTAATATGCATCAGAATCACCTGGAAAGCTTGTGTTGAAATACAGATTCCTAGGCCCCATCCCCAGAGATTCTGATCCATCAAGTCTGAGCTGGGTTCACAAACTTGCATTTCTAAGAAGTTCCCAGGTGGTAAAGCTGCTGCTGCCAGTCCATGAATAGCCCTTTCAGTAGCGCTGTCAGAATTAAGGTTTAATACCAGGAGTCTCTTTCAATATACCACACCTCCTTCATTTCCCTTTATAACATAGTACTTTTATTTTCCTTAATTGCCTACAGAGTACTGTTCATACTCATGTCTCTTGTCTCCTGTTTACTGAATTTAAAATTCACTGAAGAGGGAGTACAAGCATAGTTTAGTGGTAGAAGTCTCCCCTGCCATGCAGGAGACCCAGGTTTGATTCCCCGCCCATGCACTTCCCAAAAATAAACAAGCAAGCAAACAAAAGACAGGAAAAACAAACAAAACAAAAATTCAACAAATGGTGCTGCGATAACAGGATACTCACATGGAAAAAGAATGAAATATGACTCCCTCTATGTAACATACCAAAAAAAAAAATTCAATGAAGAGAACAATAGAGAAGGGAATGTTGATGCATTTATAAGAGAAAGAGTTTACCTGAAATATAATTAACTGTGGTTTGAATTGTTATTGCAGGAGAAAAATACAGGAAAATACATAATATGCAAAATGTACCTTGTGGAAAAGGAGGCTAAGAGCTCTGAGTTATTGTCACTGTCCCAGTCTACTTTCTATTTGGAATAAACAGAGTGGTTGGAGGGAAGGGAGTCTGTGTACAATTAGTTTTATCCTAGACACATAATCTAGGTGTTTATATTTATACCGCTATACTTTTTTCCATTTTCTTTTCCTTAAACTACAATTCCCCACCTAAGCGCCAGAACCAACATTTGACAGCTTTATTACAATGTCCATTAGTTTTCCACCACAAACCAGTCCTACTTCCCTAAAAAATCGAAGATGCCATGGAGTTTAATTCAAAATTAATTTTAATAAAATCAGTTTTAAATTATTTTTCTAGTTCAAAGATTGTCTAATGTAATACATTTTACAATAAAAATATATTCCCTCTTGAAAAATATTTCAAGAACCCATTTGCATATACAGCTTTAAATATTTCTACATGGGTAGCTTTCAAAAGGCATTTCATTTGTATATAACATCAAGATATCACAATCTAAACTCTAAAGGCAAATTGATCAGTTCCTCTTCAAAGTTTTGCACTTAATCATTTCTCTTTTTCTATTGGAGCACCATTTTCTTCCAGTGAAGCACTGGGAAATTACTTTCATGTTTCTTCACATATTTATTCATTACCAGCCCTTTACTTTAAAAAAAAAAAAATTACGATCTTTTTACTTCTGGTGTGACTTTTGGGAGTGATCAAGTTAAAAATTAGAGCAAAAAAGATACGGTTTTTACTTTCTTCTTTATATTCCCAACTCTAAAAACTCAAACAGCAGCAATGTTTGTTGGAAGTTAACTGACAAATAATAAAATTCTATTGTAAATGTTATAAAGAATGATGAGTAACTACACATAGATATAGTCATAAATTAAAAATGTAATGGTCTGACAAGACAGAGAAATGCATGCCAATTTACAATGCTTCTGAAACTACAATAAATGTTACCTAAAGAATAAGAATACAGGAGATCAATAAGATAGCTAGCCTAAAACCAGTTTCTCTCATCTTTAGAGTCAGAAATCAACAAGGAAATAAAATCTACTTTAAAAGAAAAATGTGAAATTTAGCATTAATCGCATACCCATTCACCATGCCAGATGCCTTAGACATTACTAGCTGTCCACGAACAACTACTGTCTTTCAGTGCACATGGCTGAACTCATTTGCTAGCCCTGCTAAACTAAACTAAGTAAGTGATTAAAAAAATTCAGTAAATGAAGGCCACGTGCCTAAGTCCTTGCCAGTGGAATGTGAGAAGCACTGTGTGCCACTCCAGCCCTAACCCTCAAGACAGTGGGTGTGTCTTCCTTTCCAAGGGCACTTCTCTCTTCTCAACAGCTGCCACATCCGGCTTCAATCATATGAATGATGACAATGTCCCAGGGAACAGACAGCAGTGACTTGGAAGGAATCTGGGTCCCCGGATAACATTATACAGCAGAATCACCTGCCAGCCCAGAATAAGCCCTTTGAAGCGCTAGAGAAAAACGTTTGTTCTTTATGCTGTTATATTACACCATACCATACTATGCGATACGATACTATATTATATATGGTCTCTTCTTTTATCTTAATACATCAGGTATTTACTCCTCTATTTAATAGTACCATAATAACACATCAACACTCCTGCATACATCTATTGCTCACATTAATTTTATTAATATAAAAAAAGCCACTGTGGTTACTATTTTGTATTTCAGTAGCATATAACTTTATTGGAGATATGCTGTGCATATTTATTCCACAATTTTTTAGCTAGGAGGAATATATAGAAACTATAGATATTAACAAAATACTAGATAGGTACACAATGTCGCATTTCGCAGTGAAATGATGATTCTCTATCAGCACGTATTGTTTCTCTCTCTCGGCTGAGATACACAATATCAGCTGCTCCTAGTGATCTCTGTTTCATTTTTGCATGCCTTGACTCCACAGTGTAGTTATGGACTCCACATAAACAAGAACCATGTGTATACTCCAAGAGTTCAAAAACTACTACTACAATGATATTTTTCCAATGGTGGGGCTGAGGTGGGAGTAAGGCGGAAGCTCACATTTGCAAACCGTTTTCATATAGGTCTTACATAGAAAAAGATTCATTCGCATTCCTATATGCTTAAACTGTCACTGTATCCACACAAAAAGTCAATTCAGTGAATCTCATGTCATTGCCTTTCTATATACTTCCAAATATATTTAAAACCTAATTAAACATTTAAAATAACAGGATTGAAAGCACTACCATTAGTTTTGAAGATGTGCAAATTTATCACATATATGCCTTTATGAAGACGGGATTGAAGTCCTAGTAACCAACAACGGTTTGCACTACAAATTTGCCTGCTGTAGTCTAAAATCTGTCAAGTTGAAACTGACTATACGGTCTTTAGAAGCAGGAGCCAGGTCAATTCAATTTCACAAATATTTTTAAAGCTCAGGAACTCTTGTATTTATTGTGTTACTATCCTATATTAACACTTTGTATATGGGGAACTGAAGCACAATACTATAGGACTAGTAAATCACTGCTCCTTTCTCTACAAAACACACTCATTTGTATGGTAAGTTTCTATAATGAGAATTTATAAATAATGCTGCTTAATTAATATTTTTATCTCTTATTTTTAAACTCTAACTTGTAGATCTTAAGAACATTTTATGTCCTAGAAGAAGTAGCAGTAATTTAAAGAGAGAGGAGAAAGAGGAAATCATCCCAGTACTTAGTATATGTCTAAAAATCTATTCAGTATCAAAAGAAATCACCATATTCATGGTGGTGATTTTCCTGTTTGTTTCATTTCTGCTTGTTTGTCCTTAAAAGATACAAAAGCTATTTCTCAATATAGAAAGCCTATTTTAATGATGCTTAGGTATAAAGGATCTAACTACATACTTCAGAAGCAAGATAATAGGGGGGAAAAGAGAAAGAACAAACACTGATTGAAAGGAAGGTGGTTAACAAGTATACTAAAGAGTCTGTAGATTTGGCTGACTGCATTTTATTTCTTCCATTAATGAGTCAACAGTCTGACACAAGTCACTTAACCTCAAGTTATATCTTAAGATTATTTGTTGCTTTTATTTTAAATTAAGCTACCTCTGCTGTGGAAAGAAAAGGTTAGCTAACATTTCTTTGCTAACAAATACAATAAATTTCTAATTGACTACTGCAAGGCTGGAAGCATTAGGCCAGGTCTAACTTAACGCCTCTTCACACAGCCCCTTCCCCCAAAACTGGCTATTTAGTCTCTAATGATATGAATTGCCAAAACTCTGCAAACAACACAATGCCTTTTCAGTTCTTACTATGTCAGATGACCTTTATCAGCTGAGACTGGGTGTATCTATCAAGCCAAATGATAGCACATATCTAAATGACAACCCAGAAAATTTTTCACTTGCGACTGTGTACAGTATTTTATTCCATAGTGTAACTCTGCTTTCTTTGATTAGATATGACATGTCACAACAGATTAAAAGGTGTTAGAAACTAACACATTTCTCAGCTATCAAGTAGAGTGCTAGAAGAGTTTAGTTCTTTGGTTATTTTCTAGGGGCTTGATTCGAAAGGGTTTTTCTGGACTCCTGGGGACAAACAACTTTAACTTGTTAGGATTCTGACTTCATTTACAAAAGAATCACCAAGTTCCCATTTCACAATTGCTGTGATTAGAACTTGAGGCCAAAGAACAGAGAGAAAACGTGGGGGGGGGGGGGGGGGGGGGCAGGGAGCTGACCTCTGAGCTTATAGAAAGGGGCTTTAAGGGTGCTTGAAGAAGATGGAGACAAAACTTCTTTGTGTATTAAAAAAAAATAGTGGTTACTACTACAACCGCAAAGAAACATAGGGCACTGCATATGCTCATAACCAAACAGCTTCCCAATTAGATGGATGCTGTCTTCCCCATACCACACTCTTATGGCAGAAAAGAAGCAAGCAAGCTGTGGCATGCAGAGTTTGGGAATGCTAGAAAACATCAGAAAGGTTTCTATCAAGCAAGACTAGATCAAGGGAAATTTGACAAATTGTCTTTAAAGAATTCTTGGTCTGACATTTGGTATATGTGATTTTGGAGATATTAGAATGCAACCAGATATTGCCTGACCAAAAAAAAAAAAAATGATTTCTATAAAACTTCAGAGGCAAAGAAGGTACAGTGAGATGTAAAGTTACAAAGGTGTTAAACAGCAAAGCTTCTCAGCTGTGTTCCAATATCAAGAAACCAGAGGTATTGGGAGGATGAGGTAAATCGTGTGATGATTCCTAATAGCTCATCTGTGGGGCGGTGGGGGAGGGGGTAAAGGGCAGGTGTTAAATATGTCGGCTCTATAGCCATGCACAACTAGAAGTGCCACATTTTGCTCAAAATTTAAATAATGGGTTTCAACTAGTAATGATTCTGTAATTCATTTCACAAGCAAAACTAAACGAATATAGGGTACCCAAAGACTCCAAAAGGTTTAGTCTAGGACCTACAATTTAGAATATAGATAGTTGCTGCTCTAAGTATTAGTCATTCTTAGTGCCACAAACAATTCTTGATCTAAATTACTAAAAAGGCCTTTTTGTTGCTGTTGTTTTTAAATAGACTTTTAAAGAGCTCCCTTTTATTCTAGAAATAGGATTCTCTCTTAAAACTTTATTGTCTAAGGGCCAGCCACCTATACCTGGCCATAAGACCCTTCAAAAGAGAGTACAGATACCTTCATTAGACAGATGTACATCCAAATAATATTTTAAGAGCTGTCTACTAGAAACTTTTATCCATTTAGCCTAATCCATCTTCTGGAGAGCCCTATATAACTCTTCCAAATGTAATATCCTCCGTTATATTGAACCATCCCTCCTTAGAACTGATTTCTAGACCCTTAAACCATCCCTGTCCCACTATGCTACAGAGTTTTGTTTCTCAATCTCCCTCTCAAAGTAGGATGGCTCAGAATATCCTCAACTGTACAAGCAGTCTGAGCAGTAAAAACTGCTTAATCTGGAAACCTCATTTCTACTAGGGTAATCTGCCACTGCATTTTCTTATTTGCAAACAAATAAAAATTGTTATCTTATGTAGAGCAACAAAAAGTGGGCTTTCCCCCCCTCAAAGATTTCCCTGTCGATGTCTACTTAGAATTAATATTTCTTAATCTCAAGATGAATGAATTTGATCATGTGAACTTTACTGTATTGATCTCAGCCCACTTTACAGTTTACAGAGATTTTTCTGAATCTTGAGTCTGTCAGTTTAATATCAATATCTAAGAGAGTCAGAATTGACCCTTTCCCTCAAATTCTAGTGGTAAACACAGTAAAATTTCACAATAATTGAGGAGAGGGAGAGGCTAAAAAGGGTGATAAATTAAAATTTATTGAAATTCTGATGCTAAAATTATAATCAAACTTTAAGAGGCAATTTACTTTCATAAACATCTAGGTGCTAGATTAACTGCAAATAAAAAGTTACTAGATTCTACAAAATGAGGCCTTTCTCAATGAGCAGATTCTCAGAAAGCAACGGCTTTCTAAAGCCACAAAATTTATCAGGATCATTAGCATTATAATTGGCTACCTGTAAAAGAACCTAGCCGCAAGGGATGAACTAAAAGGTTTATTTTTCACCCTAACAAAGTGCTCATGACCTTCAAAATAGTTTATTCTTCTAAATAAATAGGTTAAGCAGCCTCTTAAAATACTATTTACAGTACTAATTTGTTTAGCAAACATTCTCTTCCACATAAATAGAAAACTAGAACCATATATAATTACAAAACACCATGTTAGTATAATGCAAAAGAACTGGGGTTTTGATATAATAGGAACATTACTTAAATCCTTACTAATATTTATTATTTCATGAAGCCCATAGTTACTTCTTTTATTGATCAAGAATAAGTAGAATCATATATAATTACAAAACACCGTGTTGGTATAATGCAAAAGAATTGGGGTTTTGATATAATAGGAACATTACTTAAATCCTTACTAATATTTATTATATCATGAAGCCCATAGTCACTTCTTTTATTGATCAAGAATAAAGTAGGAAGAGTAGATCATTATATCGACACACTGCAGAAAAGCCTACTACTTAATCTTTTTCCAATATGCATTCTCTTCCCATCTGAGTAACAGCAATCTTACTAGCATATGGCCTCCCAGGACAAAAACTACCTTTCCCAATCTCCCATGCCATCCCATGGGGCCTTGTGATCAAAATTTAACCAATGGAATATGAGTAGAACTGTTATGTACAAATTTCACCATGTACCTTTAAAAGGAATAGGCATGTTCTAAGTCCCTTTTCTCACTTTCCTGTTGGCTGGAATGGAAGCAGCCTACATGTGTAGTGTGGCAGAGGAGCCTGCCCCACCAGGCTCAGCCATCCAGTGGCATACCCTCCACTGCTTGGACTTTTATGTTACAGAGAAATAAATACCTATCTTTGTAAGTCACCGTATTTTTAGGTCTCATGGAAAATTTTGCTTCCATTCCTCTCTAAAAGTTTAGAAAGAACTATTACATGGATGTTTTGTTGACTGTCAGCATGTCAATTGTTTCAAGTTTGGGGTTTGGGATCAAATGGTACCGTACCAGAAAGGAAACTGAATTCTGGTATTCAGGAGACTAAATTCCAGCCCTATAGCTAAACACTAATATGCCTTAAGGTCTCAATTATTTCACATCACAATTTTTTGTTGTTTTTATCCTGCTGGCAAACCAATGACTTTCACAATCTTTCTAAATAGCCCAATCTATGAAAACAGACCAAAAACAGGTGACTTGTTGTAGTAAAGTAGAAGCCATGCCTTTTCCACTCCCCCCCTCCCTTCCCACATACAGAACAACTAATGAAGTACTCCAGAATCCCAAGGGCTGTATGGAGCACCGTTTGTAAGCTACTGAATTAGATCATCTTTCAAGTCTCAAGTATGGTCAGTCTGTGCTTTGATTTTAGTTGGTTCCAAGAAAAAGCACAGCATAGAGACCTTCTGCCAATGTGTGGTTGATTTGCCTGGGTGTTGAAGTACTTGAACTACAGATATTATCCTCACCTAATCAGCCAGGACTGGAGGTGGGGAGAGAAAAAGGGAAAAGTTAGGAGAAAGCGCCAACAACATTTTTGATGCTAACAAACTATCATCAACATTCACATAATCCTGACAAATCCAAATTTCTAACTCGTTATTTGAGCTAAATTCCTTAAGGGTATTTAACAAAATAACTACTGAAATCATCAATGGGCAAGTCTTCCTCATTGAATAGACACTTTAGGATAAGGCAAATACTTGGTTATAACACTTCGTAATGTGTTTTGATGTGTGATTTCTCATGTATCTTTTATGCTTTCTTTCTTCTTACATATATCATCTTTAAGGTAAAAATGGTTGCTATGCTAACACCTTGTAGTCATATGGGACAGCTAAACACAAAGTGATGGAATTCAGCACACCATCACCACATTACTTTATAGTTGACATATTTTTCTTTTTTTCTGTTCATTTATTATTATCATTTTTAACTACTCAAGATAAAACATAATCATCTGATAATAGCACTGGAAGTACTCAAACCTTCTTTATCAAATATTCAGAGGGAGCATATAGGTTTGTTCAAAGAATTATAGGCATTAAGTTCGATGAGGGAAAATGAATATCACTTTCTTTTTCTTGAGTTACCACAATCCTATTTTCTATTTTGAAGCACTTCAAAAGCACCATTTAAATATCACTGGGTCACACATATCCATTTTTCATTCTCTGTTTTTTCCGGAACATATTATCATACACATAATTATAAATAATATCATTCATTTTGTAATCAGATGAACAAAAAAGTTTTGTATCGAAGTATGCAGTGCTGCATTTTACTCAACGTTTTATCCTCGGGACCTAGTATAATATGCTTAATGTCTTCATTAAATGCCCCACCAGGTAGGATGAAGGCCATTCTGCTTATAGTCTGATTTATATCACTCAGAAAAAACAGACTGGTGTGTGCTTGATAATCTAAATCACACTAAATGTAAAGCCACATGAAGGGAAGGGGAAAAAAGGAATCATGAGATTCACACATTTCTACTCTGGGGCCCTGTGGAGCAGAATGCTTTTTGGACTACATCTTATGTATACAATTTTTGCAGGTGTCACATTCTCTGCTTTAAAACTGTTTTTAAAATACCATGTTAAATAAGAATGAGTACCCTGGGACAAACTTAAGGTCCTTTCAATGCATGCATATTCTCTTTTTCTCAGAGTAGTTCCCTAAAACCCAGAGAAGCTTCAAATGAGATAAAATAATAGTTACTTTTATTTGGTTTAGTATGCGCCAGGCCCTCTTTTGAAAATTCTTGAGTCATCAATTTAATTCTCATATCACTCCTACCACATGGTCAAACTGTCCCCATTTTAACCAGGATCGTCGTTCTGCCAAGGAAATATAACAAAGTGCGAGAGGATCAGATGAAGAAACTGAGACAAAGACAGACTAGGTAACTTGACACAGGTCACGCAATCAGGAAACTGCAGAACCAAGATTTGATTGGTGAGCTCTGGCTCCAGAGTCTATGCTTTTAACTGCTACAGCGTTTTATATTAGGCATACCAGAAGTCTCATTAACAACTCAGTAGGCTTCTCTCATCTACAAATTCATTGAAATTTTTAAGCTATTTATATATCCAGTCTATGGATCCTCTCAGGATAACAAATCCCTGAAGGTTTTAATCATTAAACAAGGACCAAATGCTACAATCATGGATTTTTTTCCAGCTCAGCCCCTCAGAAAGCAAGTAGAAGGTAGCAATTATAAAGGGATTAAAAAGCTAAGAAAACTGAAAGTTGAAATTATCAAGACTGCTTGCCTATGCAATCAATATTGTTGAGACTTCTGTTTGTTCTGGTCCTCTGGCTTAATTTAAGAAACTCACATGCAAGCCTAAGATTATTCAGAAAGAGAAATAAATACTTTAATGTTTTCATAATTATCTTTGTTTTTTACAAAAAAAAATTGTACCAATTTATACTTCCACTGACCATATTAATATAAGCATTGGGTAACATAATTTTGAAATATTTGTTAATTAAGAAAGTACAAAATGGAGCATATCACTGTTCATTAAAATCTGTATGATTACTAAGAAAACTCTTTTCTATGTGTTTGCTAATCTGCTATACTACCTCAATTATGAATTACTTGTTCATGTCATTTTTGCACATTTATTTATTGGAGTGTTATGGTGTTTCTTACCAGCTGGATTAAACCCTCTATATTATTAATCTTTAACTTTTAGTTGACTTGATTATTTTTTGTTTGTTTTGTTTTACATGGGCAGGCACCAGGAAATGAACCAGGGTCTCCAGCATGGCAGGCAAGAACTCTGCCACTGAGCCTTCGTTGTTTGCCCGACTTGATTTTTTTTTTTAAATTTATTTTGCTTGAATTTGGAAATACATAATGAAAAGCAATTACTAAATAGAAGACTACCTAGATTCATTACATAAAAACTTTAAAACATCTGTTATTTGGAGGTCCTTCTTGAACCAGAGATTGTATTGTCTTCCTTATACATGTTTTAATAACCACCTGCTCCATCTGGAACTTCTTTTGATATAAAATATAATATAAAGA
Source organism: Tamandua tetradactyla (assembly GCF_023851605.1). Lineage (NCBI taxonomy): Eukaryota > Metazoa > Chordata > Mammalia > Pilosa > Myrmecophagidae > Tamandua > Tamandua tetradactyla. The sequence goes on from NC_135327.1 coordinate 207,002,010, forward strand.
ACTAATTTTTTAATTTCCTCTGGTTATATTACTAATCACCCCAGTAAGTTTACTGAATATAAATCCATCCTTCAAACTGAATTCTTACAGAAATCACAGTCATACTGTAAACAGCTGTCTTGGTTTGCAGAGTGAAATGAATGATAGCTCTGAAAAACAGCTGCAACATGCAAAAATGTGATGCAGAAGTTAATCACTGTGTTCTACATATTATAAAACCCCTGAAGATATTAACTCTGCAGACTGTATACTAAAATGTTTGACATCACAACAGATATTTCAGAGAAAAGCAAGATATTCAAAAGATCAGCATTCATGTAAGCATGCATCCTCCTCATTTCTCCACATTGTTTCTAGGAGTTTGCAACTTAGCAATAACCATAAATCAAATCAAAGCAGCATCAACTGTACCTACTGCTACTACAATAAAGAACATTAAAAAAAAGAACTCAAAAGGAAACATATTTCACATCTATGAGAACAGGTAAAGAGATATGAAAATGATGCGTGCATTTTAAAATCAATTAATGAGTATTCAAATTCTAAGTTTTGCTTAAACATTAGAAGTTAATCACCAAATCCTATGTATTTAGAAAGGAAATTTCCAAAGAAAGTAGGATTTTTAACTTTGGAATTTTTATAATGACATTATCCTCACATGATTACCTTGGACACAGGTTTTAGGGCATATTCTTCCTTCATATCACAAAGGCATTGAACCCAATAAATCCAGAGGAACCCCTCAGGGAATTTATGTAGTCCGATGACCATTTCTTTCCAGTATCTTCACTGTTTCCTTTCTACTGGCCCTTTCTCCACATAAAATTACTCCAATTTCATCCACTCAAAAACAAGAGAATAAAACAAAATATTTGCATGCTATGGGCTATGTTTAAAAGGACAACATCAACAGTACCACAGCAATACCAGGGGCAAATAATGAGGGGAGGGACAAGAGTTGAGGGGAGGGTTAGATTTTCGATTTGGTGAGGCTGTGTTTATTGGTTAGTTTTCTTTTGGGGACAATGAAATGATCTAAAATTGAGAGTGTTGATGGACTGTTAACTTTGGATATTATACATAATGCCCAATGAATGAAGGTGCCTGAAGGATGCACTGACTGATACGTACATTGGCAAACGATGGTGTTTACATATGATTAATATTGTGCTGCTACAAAAAGAATGAAGCTATGAGGCATGCAACATTATGAATGAACCTGTGGGACATTTGGTGAGCCAAAATAAGTCAGACCAAAACAGCAACTATTGTATGGTCTCGTTTAGAAAATACTTTTTAAAAAAACAGGACCCTAGACTGTAAGCTCTTATAGCAGTCACAGTTAGTCTGGGATAGTAATTGTTATTTCTGGATTTTGAGAGTCTGTTTTATATATGTAAAACCTGGTATTTACAGATAGGAATGGAGCCGATCAGGTTGGGATCAAAATAATTCAGAGTTCAGGGGTAAGGAATACACTGTATGTATTTTAGAACCTCATCTGCTCTTTGATACCAAAGGAAGAAAGATTTATTTTGTCTAGAACCTAAATTTTCTGTAGCACAGAATCTAACTCAACGTGTCTGGATAGATTATTTAAACAATGCAAACACAGGGAGCCCAGAATAAGAATGTGAGCCCTTAATCTTGTATAGCTTAATGTAAAGTCTGGATATATCCCAGAGTATACTAAGCAGATAATCAAAAGTATTGGCAAAGTTCCTTGAGGAATGGGAGAAAAAAATTTGGAACTATTAAACTTTATCACCAAGAAAGCCCCTGGTACCATGTCCAACATCAGGGACACCCAAATCAATAGGCTAAGCCCTTGATCTTGAGGCATGCTCTTGTGAAACTTATGCATGTAGCAGAAAAGCTTAGCCAACCTATAGGTATGCCTAAGAGTTGCTTCTGGGGGACCTCTTTCGTTGCTCAGATGTGGCTTCTCTTTCTCTATGCCCAACTCTGCAAATGAAACCATTGTCCTCCCTGCTATGTGAGGCATGACATCCAGGAGTGAAAGTCTCCCTGGTGGCATGGGAGATGACTCCCGGGTATGAGCCTGGCCCAGGTACCATGGGATCAACAATGCCATCTTGACCAAAAGGGGGAAAAGAAGTGTAACAAATAAGGTAGCAATGGCTAAGTTCAAATAGAGTCAAGAGGCTACTCTGGAGGTCAACTCTTATGCAAACTTCAGTTAGACACTGCTATCTATCATAGCTTGCCAAAACCCAACCAAAACCATTCCTGCCAATCCTAAAGATTAATGTAAAGTCTGGATACATCCCAGAGTATACTGAGAAGATAATCAAAAGTATTGGCAAAGTTCCTTGAAGAATGGGAGGAAAAAAATACGAAACTATTCAACTTTATCCTAGGGCGTTATATAAAATTCTACAAAGGTTCCATGCACTAGAGTAACTTTTCAGAAACCTACAGCCTCCAGATGGGTGCCTGGTACAGTAAGTCCTGAAATGCAGGGGGGCTAGTCTTTTCAGAACATCAACTAGTTCCGTTCCCCTATCCCAAATAATCGACAGCCCCTCACAACATGAAAAAGTTAGAATGGGCACAGCCCAAATACTGCTACTTCTTACCTATGTTACTTTATGCAAATTATTTAACCTCAGAGTATTACCAAATTATGACAATTTGAGATTACTCTGACATTTATTTTGGGAATTAATAACACACAATACATCACTCAAATATTTTCTCTTCTTCTTTTCTTCTTATAAAGCTGCCACAAAGTGGAAAGAAGGTTAATTCCTTTGGTGTTCCTACTTCTAACAAAAAGAAAAGCAAACTGAAAATTGATTGTCTCAGTGAGAGACGGCCTGAGGAGCAAAGATCCTAAGGCAGGTGGCGTATCAGCACATTCTTCCTGGATTACCATTAGTATTTTGGTAATCACACTCCAGTTCCATCATTCCTGCCATTCTCAAATCACCCACTGCTGACAACCCATGCTCAAGAAATGCAAAGTAATTTCCATATTTTAATTTAAAGTGCTTTAGAAGAAATAAAACATTCCAAAGTCAAATAACATCTTCTAAAAAACTGCTTTTGGGGTGAGGTGTTCTAATTCTGTTCTTCTCAATAGCACAGCTGATCAAATACCGATTTTTTAAAATTAGCATTTTGCTTCAAATCCTTTAAAAACTGTTGTAAGTTTAGTAGTTAAGGACATTACAATCAATCAACTGGCTGTGTTATTTCAGAAAAGAAAAAGGAAAATAATTGCAAACAATATTCCTATGAAAAGACACATTGAAATACTTTAGATGAAGAAGCTATTATCTAAGCAAGGATTCACTACAACATCTGCCTAATTAAACTATACTCATTCATTTATACCCTAACTTAGATGAAAGATATTGGTGGCAGATTTGATGGTGATGTACAAAAGGTAAATTCATGCCAACATGTGAATTTTCAAAAGCAATCATTATTTCTTCAATTAGAGAAATGGAAAATTCTCCAAGTAACAAGAAGGAATACAAATAATACCTTTCTTCATGTTTGTCCTGACAAAAATCATCTTCCTTCAACTGTTGGATCCATTCAAGCTTGGATTTTCTCACAATTTGCCTAGCATGGCAATTTGATTTAGAGTATTAATCGGTTATGTTCATTGGTCATTTCATTGGTTAGAGTAGGAGTTGCCATAACTCACTTGACCAATACAAGGCACTGGCAAATGTCTGTTTTTTCTGGTTTTCTTTTTTTTCTGTTTTGCAATTAAAATAAACAAACACAAAGTTCCAAAGCTGCATTCTCATAGATTAAGACTGTGGTGTGGAGTCAACCCAAAAGTATATCTTCTTTTAAACACCCCTCAGGTAATTCTGATCCTCAGCCAGGTTTAGGAACCACTAGAATGCAGCTCAACATACCATGATACTGAGTTCAACCCTGTAAGTGAATTTTCCTCAGAGTATACTCCATTGGCTATGTGCCCTGAAATTACCTGGGGTACTGGTGAAGCATGCTCATCCACAGGCCCCCACACTGGCCCTATTTAATCAGGCTGGTAAGTTGCCTAAGATTCTCTATTTCAACTACTAGGAGATATTTATGCATATATTTCTACATGGAATCAGATATCCTGCACAAAACTAAACCCTTTTTCACTAGTGCTTCAGAAGACACACCTTCCCTTCCCTCATCACCACCACCTACCTCTCTTGCCAATGTGTAGAAAAGATTATAGGAAATCAAGCATGAGAGTATGGCTGCTGTTACACAAAACCACCCTCACTACCATAAAATTAAAGCCCCTGTCCTCCTAACCTTACATCAGAGACGCTCCATTAAGCAAGGGGCAAGCACTAGGAACAATTTTTCTCGTGCCTGATAAAGACTAAATGGCAATGACAGCATTGTATGATTTTAGCAACAACGATAAACGTGCTGATACAACTGAACACCTGTTGAAGTTTGTTAGAACTGCTGCAGTCTTCTGAAGGATTACGTTCCCGAATGCTCTGCTTATAGCTCAAGCTGTCACAGATAAAAATCTCCTTTACAAGGTTCTTCGGAGTCATGTTTCCCACTTACCCACCCTCTTTCAACACACCTGCCTTCATTAGATTTCCGCACATTTCTAAGTGAGTAACTGTGTAAGTGTTATTACTTATTTCAGTAGAAAGAATATACAGATGCAGACAACATATAGGTGGGTAACCCTGTAGGAACATTGCAAGATAGCTAAATGATTAAATGTGCCACATTCCTGTTGCCATGGCAATGAAACTAACACACTACTAATGACCATCTGGGTAAAAGATATGTTCTTTTGCATAGTATTCAGTTTATACCAATCTCTGAGTTTTCCCTGTGTACAAAGAAGTGAAGATGTGATATAGAAATTATTAAAATGAGATAAAACATCTCATTTTATTAGTACGGTTCACTTTGCCTAATAAACTCAAATATGTAGTCCCATCAAGATGAAGTAGAGAGGTTATCCTGGGGGTTAGTCTCATGCATTATATAGACATCCCTTTTTAGTTTATGGTATATTGGGGTGAATGGAGGGAAGTACCTGAAACTGTTGAGCTGTGTCCCAGTAGCCTTGATTCTTGAAGACAATTGTATAAAGATATAACTTTTACAGTATGATTGTGTGGTTGTGAAAACCTTGTGTCTGATGCTCCTTTTATCCAGGGTATGGACAGATGAGTAAAACTATATGGATTAAAAAATAAATAGGGCGGGCCACAGTGGCTCAACAGGCAGAATTCTCACCTGCCATGCCGGTATTGAGCCAGAGTTCTTGCCTGCCATGCTAGAGACCCAGGTTTGATTCCTGGTATCTGCCCATGCAATCAATCAATCAACAAATAAATAACTAAATAACAGGGGGGACAAAAGGTAAAATAAATTGGGTAGATGGACATACTAGTGGTCAATGAGAGGGAGGGGTAAGGGGCATAGTATATATGAGTTTTTTCTTTTTATTTCATTTTCTGGAGTAATGCAAATGTTCTAAAAAATTATTATGGTGATGAATACACAATTAAGTGATGATACTCTAAGCCACTGATTGTATACCATGTACGGAATGTTTGTGTATGAAGATTTATCAATAAAAATATTTTAAGAAAAAGGATGGACCAAGTGAAACAATTTTTAGTACATGAGTTACATGGTAATACATTAGATGCAATATCCCGCACATTCTGGAATGTCAACACCAAAGAAGTCTTTAATTTCTTTTCAAACTGAAATATGGTTCACCCACCATAAAATTTACCATTGTAGAACCATCATCACTAATTCCAGAACATTTCACCACCTCAAAGAGAAACCTGTACCTATATTAGCAGTCACTCCCCCCTTACTCCCTTCCCTGCAGCCTCTGGCAACCACTAACCTGCCTTCTGTTTGTACAGGTTTACCTACCCTGAATATTTAACATGAATGGAACCATACCATATGTGGCCTTTCATGTCTGGCATCATTCACTTAGTATATTGTTTTCAAGGTACATTCATGTTGTAGCACGTGTCAGTACTTCATTCTTTTTATTGGAGGAATAATACTCCACTGTGTGGATATACTACATTTTGTTTATTCATTTATCAGCTGGAACATTATGGATTGTTTCCACTTTTTGGACTATAAAGAATGCTGCTGCTACAAACACTTATGCATAAGTTTGTGTGAACATGTTTTCAATTCTCTTACGCACAAGCCTAGGAATGGAGCTGCTGTGTCATATGGTAACTCAATGTTTCTTTTTTTAAGGAACTACCAACTTTTCTAAAGCAACTGCACCATTTGATATTCCCACTGACAATCTATAAGGGTTTTTCACTTCTTCTACACTCCTACTAACACTTGTTACTATACTTCTTTTTTAATTTAGCTATCCAAGTAAGAATGAAGTGGTTTTGGTTTGCACGTCCCTAATGACTGAAGATGTTGAGCATCTTTTCATGTGCTTATTGGTCGTCTATCTTAAAGAAATGTCTATTTGAATACATTACCCCTTTTGAATTGGATAGTCCTTTTACTGCGGTTTGTTCTAGTTTGCTAGCTGCTAGAATGCGATATACCAGAAATAGAATGGCTTTTAAAAGGGGGAATTTAATAAGTTGCTAGCTTACAGTTTAAAGGTTGAGAAAATGTCCCAATTAAAACAAGTCTATAGAGGGCAGTATGACAGTGGCTCAGTGGCAGAATTCTCAACTGCCGTGCCAGAGATCCGGGTCAATTCCCAGAGCCTCCCATGCAAAAAAACCAAAACAAAACAAAAAAACTCTATAGAAATGTCCAATCTAAAGTATCCAGGGAAACATATCTTGGTTCAAGAAGGCCAATGACATTCAGGGTTTCTCTCTCAGCTGGAAGGGCATGTGGCGACATCTGCTAGCTTTCTCTTCCAGTTTCTTGTTTCATGAAGCTCCCCAGGAGGCATTTTCCTTCTTCAGTTCCAAGGGTCACTGGCTGGTGGACTCCGTGGTTCTCCTGGCCTGGCAGATCTGTTTGGCTCTGCTGTGGTTTTCTCGTCATTCTCAAAAGGCATTCTCCTCTTTTATAGGATCCCAGTAAACTAATCAAGACCCACCTGGAATGGGCGGAGAAACGTTTCCACCTAATTAAGTTTAATACCCACACTTGATTGAGTCACATCTCCATGGAGATAAGCTAATTAAAGTTTCCAACATACAATACTGAATAGGGATAGAAAAAACAAAATGGGATTAGAATTAAAACATGGCTTTTCTAGGGCACATAAATCCTTTAAAACCAGCACAAGGTGTAAATTTTTTATATATTCTGGATACCAGACCCTTAGATATGATTTACAATCATTTTCTCCAATTCTGAGGATTGTCTTTTTCTAGAGTTTTCTTTGATATGCAAAGATATTTATTTTTGATGAAGTCCAATTTTTCTATTTTTCCTTTTGATGCTCTTAATTTGTGTCATATTTAAGAATTCATTGCCAAATCAAAGCTTATGAAGATTAACCTCTATGTTTTCTTCTAAGAGTATTTTATAGTTTTAGACTCTCGCATTTAGGTCTTTGATCCACGTTGAGCTAATTTTTGGATATGGTGTGAAGTAGAGGTCAAAACTCGTTCTGCAGGTGGATATCCAGTTGTCCCAGCACCATCTGTTGAAAAGATTATTCTTTCCCCATTGGTCTTTGCACCTTTGCAGATAATCAATTGATTACAGTACAGATTTCTGGACTCTCAATTCTCTTCATTTGATCTATTTCTTTATCTTTATGCCAGTAGTACACACAGTCTTGACTACTTCAGCTTTGTAGTAAGTTTAGATCCTCCATCTTTGTTCAAGATGGTTTTGTCTTTTTTCTTCATTTTTTTATCCCTTAGGAAATTTAACAAGCTTAAACGCAAAGTTCTCCAGGTACTGAATTTTAATCACAAAGTTCTATTTTTTTTATACTGAAAAGCTCCATTCAGGTTAACTGTTGGTTTCTCTGTATGCTATTTTACAATGTAGGCTAAATAAAATGAGTCATTAAATGGCTTAGCTATTAGCTAGTATCTAGTATTTTCCAAACCATATTCAATGTAAACTTTTTGCTGTAAATAACTTTTAAAAGACTATCACTCTTTTGTAAAAGAAAAAAAAGAGAAAAAAGGTGGGGGGGTTAGAATATTCAGTATTCTGAGATATGAAAGGGAAAATTTAATCCCATCAATCATTTTCCTAGCAACAGGCTGAAGATATAATAAAGATTAGCAGACAATTTCATGTCAGTCTAAGCTAGAGATTTTCAAAATTTCAGGTCTCAGGAATGGTTTATACGCTAAAAGTTACTGAATATTAACAAAATTTGTAAATAGGTTATAACCATATTTACCATTTTAGAAGTTACAACAGAAAATTCAAATATTTTTGTATTAATCATTGTAAAATAATAAAGAAACTATATTTTAATAAACAGCACATTCTTAAGGGAAAAAATACTTTCCAAAGTAAAAATAAAGTGAGAAGTATGGCAACATTTTATAATTTTGCAAATCTCCAATGTCCAGCTTAATACAAGACAGCAGGTTTCTTGACAATTGCTTTTTGCATTTTGTTTGTATAATAGGTTAATAGGTTTTTCACGTATTTTCAGATATTCTTCTTTGATGCTACCCCAAAATTTAACAAGTAGTTGTTTGGAATGTGGAGTCTGACATCATCACAATGACCTTTTAATACTCAACTCCTTTTAAATTGATTACTTTACTATGCACTTTGAATGGCACCTTTATTAATGCATAATTTTCTAATCACACCTTATTCATTTACAAAATATTGTCCTACTGAGTCATGCATAGCTTCCAAGTGTTGACACATGCATCATTTAACACCAAGAAATCACATCCATTACTAACACTATTGGTCACATCAGAAATGGGGGTGAATACAAATTTTCCAAAATTCTAATTTTTCAACTGAAAGCTTGAATTTTACCATTGAGAACAAGTAACGTAAATTCTTTCCCTTGAAGTGAAAGATTCAATTTGTTCATTTTTGAGAAACATCTGCAAATATGCAAGTCTGAATAAGCGTAGTTCTTAAGCCATTCTTTTAAATTAAAAACAGCCTTTCATGAAAAAAAGTGGCTACTTCAGCTCACAACTCGAATAATTGCACAAGTACTCAAGATAATCATCATCTTAAATTTGCAGCAAAAGTACCTTGTGGATGCTTTCCATTCTGTCATGGAATATTAAAGAGTGGTATATTCCAAGTGTTGAGATTTAATACAACTAATATTTTTACTGTTTTATCAAGAGTATTCCCAAGTGAAACTGATGGGGTTTTTGGTTTCTTTATTTTGTTTTTTTAACCACAATAAGAATGCCATAACAACTACTACAGCTTGGTGTCACTTCCTTGATTCATATTAAGATGAATCAGTTTACCACTGTTTATAATAATCAGTGTAAATGTTCACACAATGAGAAAGACAATTAACGTTTCAGAAATTTTTTTTTCTGACCCAATGGATATCCTGAAAGGGCCTGGGGCACTCCTAGGGACTACACTTTGAAAACTGCAGTCTAAACATAATGTAAGAGGTAGGCCATAACAATATGCGGCCAGAAAAGTAAAAATACCACAACTATTAGCCCCAATTGTCATTAATTCACTGATCAGCTCAATGATGTGCAATGGATATGAGATACCCAAACTACTTACTTTTCATAGCGAGGCTTACTCAAAACATTATAAACCATGAAGACCCAGTTCGTAAACCAGAGGGAAAAAAAATTAATGCAGTTTCCTCTAATACAGACATTCAGATAAGAACTAAGGTTGTCCCATGACTTATATAAATAAAAATGCTATAATCAAAAGTCTGGGGTGGGCCACAGTGACTCAACAGGCAGAGTTCTAGCCTGCCATACCAGAGACTTGGGTTCGATTCCTGGTGCCTGCCCATGCCAAAAAAAAAAAAAAAAAAAAAAAAAAACCTTCTGAGATTACCTACTTACAGAGCAGTCGGTTTTTGCACTAAAGCACCCAGGTACACTGAACTAATTACAAATATATAACCTATTAACCATCCCTGTTCTTTATTAAAGCATACCTTGAAAGACCTCCTCTCCTACCAAAACTCATTAGCTTAATTTTCAAATCCCATTCTTGAAATTATTTTTCTTGATTTTACTAATAAGCTTTTCATTAATTCAGACCAGTATTGATTTCAAATTTTCTAAATGAATTAATCATTACTGTGTCATATGATCTGGCTCTATTAGGACTATGTCCTGTTGATCAGAATAAAAAAGCTTAACATTTCAGTGGCTTACACAATACTGAAGTTTATTTCTTGCACAATAAAACAAAGGAGGCTCCACTAAATTTTCAGCGACCAAGCTGTCACCATCTCACAATCCCACCATCCCTGGGGTATGTCCCTTATGCTTATGGCCCCAGACGGCTACTAGCACTCCAGTCAACATATTCTTTTCAGGTAGAGGATGGAAGATAGGATGGGGTGGGGGGTGTAAGCTTGTACTCCATTTAAAAAGACCTCCTAGAACTAGCAAACAATGCTTCATTTACTCATTAGCAGAATTGTTGTCTCTTGGCCATAGCTAGCTCCAGGGTAGTACAAGGAGACAGAATTCTACTTGGTGGCTGGACAACAATGTGCCCCACAAATACTCAGGGTTCTAAATAATAAAGATGGATTACAGATGGGCTATTGGGAAGCAATAAGTAATCTCAGTTCCATAAACTGACACTTGACAGTACATTAGCATTTACAAGGCACTTTTACAGAGTATCTAATTTGATCCTCATAATAATTTGTGAGATAAACAGAAGCATTATTATGTTTACCATTTTATAAATAAGAGAATTGAGATCCAGAGAACTGAAGACTATCATATGCTCTTCCTACAGGCTCCTAGAAATACTATTTAGAAGTCACTCACAAACACTCCTAAACTTGACTCTAGGCTAAAGGTCCCTCTCTTTAGCCTGGACTTTAATGCCTGCTCAGCTCCTCCATGCCCTCCTTCCTAGCTTTTCCCTTACCTCTCCCCTTAGTGCCATGGTGTAATCACACCTATCATACTCTTTTAATGAATCAGATACTGTCTCACCTCCCTCCTTTACTTCAGGCACTTCATTTCCACCTACAGATATGATTCTTCAAATAAATCCCCAAATCACTTACTTGTGCAGTCTTTTTTTTTTTTTTTTTTGCTATTGGAATTTTTTATGAATAGTAACCTAAGTTTGTGCAATACTTTGTAATTCTGACATTTACAAAGTGCTTCCACATACATTTGTCTTCTTTGATGACCAACTTTTGAGGTAAGTCAAGATAGTGTTGTCTTCCTTTCTCTCTGCTTCTTTACCAGTTTGCTTAAATGACTACTGGAAGCAACTTCACATTCTAAAAAATGCATGTGAGCCTGTGCTCCTCACTAGAAATGCTCCCTGATATCAGGGATGGAGAGGAACCCTTAGTGTAAAACATGAGCTTAATATATGTTTCTTGAGTTGAAGCCCCAGAGACCTGTTGAGGAGGAAGTATCCGCTCTACTTCTAAATAAGCCACATCCTGTGAAATTTTCAGGCTCTGAAATCCATTCATAAACACAAGACTGGAGGCCACCGAGCACCGGGAGTACATTTAGAAAAAGCACATGGTTAAACAAGGGCCTGAAGAGAGCTCTCCACGTGTAAAATGATGGCCGCTGCCCTCCCAAATCCCACAGACTATACAATTATTGTACTTGTGAATACTCAGAGATTTTTCTGAGACTGACTTATGGATGACATTTTAATTAAAATGTTATACCTAACTTGGAAGAAAAGTAGCAATTTAGAACCACTGATTTAAAGCACAGCACAAATATAGCACACTTCCAAGACCAAAGAAAAGTACATTGGTAGGGAAAAAAATACACAGAAGCAATATCTCCAAAAAAAAAGAGTGAGACACAAGTAAAGAAAATCATTTAAGACTAGAAAAAGAGGGGTCTTTACAGACCTTCCAGTCTCCATCTCCACTCAGATGCGAATGAAAAAAAGGGAATATAAAATTCTATTTAGTTGATTTAAAAGTGCTTTACTTTACATATATACATAGGTATTTTACATACGTATATGTAAAAATTCACTTTCATCAAATTAAATCAATTGATACGTATATGTAAAGTTGGCTTCATTTTTTTCTCATTATGGCCCAGACCCCACCACTAAAGAGCCTTTTTAGACTTTATTTTTTCTAATGTGCCATCCCTAGGAAATTTGAATACCACAAATACACTGTTCATCTGTTTATGTCTCGTGGCCCTTTAGGGGGGCACAAACTATTTTAAAATCTAAGACCGTTTTTCATGACATAGGAAGAAATCATCACCCCTGTTAGAAATACAGGATCTCACCCCCCCCCACACACACACACAAAGATACTACTTTAAAAAAGAAAAAGGAGAGGGCGGAGCGACGGTGACTCAGTGGCAGAGTTCTCACCTGCCATGTCATAGACCCAAGTTCATTTCTCAGCGCCTGCCCATGTAAAATAAAAAAAAGAAAGAGAAAATATGGCATATGAAAAGGAAATGGAAATAAAGTTTAAAAGGCCTCTGGAACCCACTAAAGAGGAGGTAATACAAGCAGTCTGTGACTACACACCCAGTGCATCTTACAGAAAATACTGATTTGAAGGTTAAAGGTTTCAGAGAGAAGGGGAGCTCCTCACTAAGTGTTCAGGCTAGAAGCAAGGAGGTGACAAGTCTGCACGTGCCCATGTCACTCCACCCTTTTTATTTACCAAAAAATTAAGTATCTGGATAATACAAATACCACTAATACATACATACTATAAGTGACCGAATTTTAGCCCACTAAAGTCTCACTGGGTAACCCATCACTGTTTCCTCATATTAATAGCACCAATAGGAAAAAAAACCCTATACAAAAATTCACATTATCTAACTTCATACTGTGAAATTATTCAGATAAAAGGATTATCTTTTGTAACCGTACGTAGCCCCTAGTAATGGCCTCCTTGATTCCTCTTAAAAATCAAACTTGCCCCCACCGCTTTCCGGACTCTCTTCCCCTTCCCTGTACATAGTAGGTGTCCAATACATATTAGGAGGTCAGGCCCAGTTGCTCTGGAAATGGCTCTGAGGACACTGCAGACAAACGCAGAACCAGGAGTGGCAAAGGCTCCAAGTACTGACTTAGGCCCCCAGATGCAGGACTAATATTTTTCACACCCATATAGGAGCTACAGCAGGGCTTAGAAAAAGACAAGTCGAGAGTATAGTCTTTATATCTACACACAGCTCATTCTGGCTCCTTCATACAGCAAGCAGACTTGGTTCCCTATGAAGCAAGATCTTGAATTATATTACTGACATCTTAAAAGGAATGAGACTTTGTTTAACAATCCCCACACCTCAGTGCTCCTACCTCCTGTTGACCTGAATTGTTTCAAGGCACTGATGCACATTCCTTGTAAGGAAACCCTCCCTACTTCTCAAAGAGAAAACACTCACGCTTGCAATACAGATATGCAGAAAGCAAAGAACCAAGCTACTCATCCAGTAACATTTGCTGAGCCTATATCATGTTACAAAGGAAACAAAATTCTCACATTGTATCTTGCTGCATGACTTTCAAACTTTTCAGAACTTTCAAATGTTGACTGACTTACTGAAGTACAGTTTCAACTGATCAGTAGCATCTTTAGGGAAAATTTAGACATTTCTGCTTTCCCTGGGCCTCAACACAAAACTCAGCAACAAATGTTAATGGGCTCAAAAGCCTATAGCCGTTCAGACATTCATTCTCTCCTCCATACACCTTATAAAAGGGTCAACTATAAACATTGTTAACCAACTTGTATATATACAGGAACAATAACCGTAAGAAAAAAAAAAGCCCAAAGATCTCTCAATGAGTAATGACAAGTCAACTCTGGACCTTCAGTGCCAGGTTTGAGGTTCACATCAACAGATGCCCTGGACTGAAACACAGACTCCCCATGGAGTCTTCAAGTCTCCCTGCCTCAATGTCCATTCAGTAAAACACAACCATTACACACAGAAATACAATCCTCACTATGTATTGTCTAAGAAGAGACTTCTATTTCATCCAAGAAGAGCCACACTTAGGAATCAGAAAGAAGGCCTTTTCTAATCTTTTCCAATGCTTCTTGTACTAAAACCTTGGGAAAGGTTGCACTAAATGATTAATAATGGCAGTCAGTTGCGAAATCGAATGGCAGTTGTTATGGAAGCTATCCATGGCAGCTCAAAGATCACAAGTTAAAACTACTTTGAGATTTATTCTCCATACTTTGCTTCAGAATTTAGAAGGAAAGTATCATGAAATTCCAGTAGAAAAGAAGAATTTATGCACTCTGTCACATCAAGATGGTAGAGATTTGATGGACTTTAATAACGATTTGTATAAAGGAGCAGATGAACCTATTTTAGGAATATTGCTTGCTGGGTTTTTAGAAACATAGTAAAGTCTCTGCCAAGTAAAAAGGGTTGTTGATGCTTTTGCTTTGGAAACAGAGTGGGAGAAAAAAAAAAGTCCTTGTTCATTATTCTGATAGAAGAAGAAGTTAAATATTCTGCTATAGTGAGTATTCAAAATTAAATCATATTTGACCTACTTTATTTCTTAAATGTAACTTTGGAAAATGTGACAGAACATCCCACATCAGCATAGGCTCTCATTGTTCTGAACAAAGTGGACAAAGATTTTGGGAAATGTCCACTGCAGAAGCTTCCATAACCTACAGTCTGTCCCACAGATATGTAACTATGGGTGAGCAAAAAGCTACTTTATAAATTTCCATAGTAAGTAAGCCCCAATTTTTTGTTCCCTGCCCACCCTATTAAAGCCCCTCTGATGTTCTGTGGGGTGTGTCATTAGAAAGTGTGGTTTGGTGCCTTTCATTGTCCCTGTTTCTGGTTTTCACATGGAAACCAAACAATTGCTAGTTGAAAACGTGGTTAGCTCATGAAAAGTATCAGGGAAAAGTCCCAGCCACAGACATACCACTTATGCCAGTGCAGTAAAAAAATACTATTAAGTAATACTTTGCTTTCATAACAGTAATTAACAACCCACAAATTTACAGAAACTTTTAACAAGGCAGGTGTTAAGTTTCCTCGAGTATTTAGTGAATCAACACCCATAAAACTAACTTCAGTTGTATAGTTCTTTACCCACCCTTTAAAAAACCCAGTTTATTCAGAGACCGCAAAAACTTTGAGTTCAAGATTTAAAATATGCATAATGCATTTAAAACTTTTATGAAATTTAAAATTACCACTTCCATATTCCATTCATTCATTCATTTATTCAAATAAGCATCTCTCGAGTATATGCACTGAACACTGTGGGAGTTTGATAAGATTTAGTTCATACCTTCAACAAAAACACAGAACAGGAAAAATCACATATATGCATGCAGCTATAATACAATGTTGAATGCAAAAGAACCTCAAAAGGGTTATTTATAAGGAGCATAAGATTAAGGGAAAGTTGTCATTCCCATCTGTGGGAGATAAATGTTTCTTAGAGAAAGTAACATCTTACACCGGATCTTTGTTATTTAAATTTTGGTTTTTATCAGATATTGATATCATTTATATAAAATATCACTGTTAGGAGAGGTTATATGTTTGTTATAAAATAACTTAAACAATTCATGCTAACTACAGCTGCAAGGGGCTTAAGAGAGACCCTATGTTTTCATTACTTCCCCAGAGTCCTGATAAATAGGAGATATTTAAATCCCCTTTTGTTCCCTTCTTCTTCTCATTGCCTTATCTTCAGATGAAAGAACAGAAGTTAAGTCTGTAGTAACAAAGACAAGACGGTACTCCAGGAAACCTGATGCCCAGGACAGACTACCGGCTTGACAAAACTACAAGTCCTTCAGGGAGAAATCGAGAATCTGGGCTTCCAGGAGCAGGATAAAAACAGAACATTAGGAAACCTGTTCTAGGTAATTCCTGAAAAGTGTGCGCAGTCAAGTTATAGCAGAGGGGGAAAAGCACGCAATCAGAGAGAACCTCCTGAACACAAGCGGCAAAATATCACACAGGAGAAAGACTGCAATTTTTAAGGTCAGTCAGACCTGCTAGAAAATTACAGTTCCACCATTCCCTAAATGTATGACCATGACAAAATAACTCCAACATTTAAAACGAAGACAGTATTTTCCTTGCAGGGTTGTGATGAGAAGATATCACTTTTTTATATTATGATCTCTCTCATTCATTAAGAATACCTATTTGGGGGGGGGGGTTACTTTTAAATTCAAAACTTAGAAGTACAGAATGATTCCAAAGCGAATGAATACAAATACCCTTGTTTTAGTTTGCTAGCTGCAGGAATGCAATATACCAGAAACGGAATGGCTTTTAAAAAGGGGAATTTAATGAGTTGCTAATTTACAGTTCTAAGCCTGAGAAAATGTCCCAATTAAAACAAGTCTACAGAAATGTACAATCTAAGGCATCCAAGGAAAGATACCTTGGTTCAAGAAGGCCAATGAAGTTCAGAGTTTCTATCTCAAGTGGAAAGGCACATGGCAAACACAGTAAGAGTTTCTCTCTCATCTGGAAAGGCACACGGTGAACACAGTCAGGGTTCCTCTCTTATCTGAGAGGGCACATGGCGAACACTGCATCATCTGTTAGCTTCTTCTCCTGGCTTCCTGTTTCATGATGCTCCCAGGGAGGCATGATACTTCTTCATCTCCAAAGGTCGCTGGCTGGTGGACTCTGCTTCTCGTGGCTATGTCACTCCGCTCTGCTCTCTCTGAATCTCCTATTCTCCAAAATATTTCCTCTTTTTTAGGACTTCAGAAACTAATCAAGATCCACCCAAATGGGTGGAGACGTGCCTCTACCTAATCCAGTTTAACAACCACTCTTGATTAAATCACATCTCCAGGGAGATGATCTAACTATAATTTCAAACATACAATACTGAATAGGGATTAGAAGAAGTAGCTGCCTTTACAAAATGAGATTAGAACTAAAACATGATTTTCTAGGGTACATACATCATTTCAAACCATCACAAAACCCAAGGTTGTATTTAATACATTGACACTGGGTGATATGTTTTGCAATTTAAGAATTTTGTAAATTCAATGACCTAATTCAAAATTCAAAGAAAATAAAGATAAATAAACATAAAAATGCATAATAAAAAATATAACCATGACCTCTACCTATATGATATTCAAAATTTAGTTTACCTTTTCATTAATATTTTAATATCAGCTTAATTTTTTTAAATCAGAATTTCCTAGGTCATTCTCCTTTTGTCCCACCCCCAAACCAAGAGTTCATTTGCTCCTGACAGATCCTTGCTTTGTTTAAAGTCTTTTAATAACAGCATTATTTTCCCCATAGTTATTTTTGTTTCCAATTTTACTTAAAGAAACAGGATAAGGATGTTATCATGCATTTTTGTTAAAAGTGAAAAGCATAGGGAATAGCTTGAAACTCAGGAAAGAAAAATTCTCAAACACTAAATCTTCTTGGAAGTGATCATGCATACCTCAATATTCTTTTGATAATTAAGGCATTCTAGAAATGCTGCAAGTTTAACAGGTTTGACCCTACCATAGGAAGCAGTTATAAAAGCAAAAAGAAAGAAGATAGAGAACTAATGTTTAGGAAATTACTTAATTCAGGCAATCCTGTAAAGTAGTGTTTTTCAAAGTATGGTCTATGGACCAATCACTTGCACGGAATTACCTGGACGCCTGTTAAAATGCAGATTCCTGGGAACCACCTCAGACCTATTACATCAAAATATCCACAAGAGTAGCTTTAGAATCCACATCTTTAGCTTCCAATTATTTTGAACTCTAAAGTTGGAAGAAAAAAAAAAAGAAAAAGACTCCCTCTGCTATAAATCAACTGCACAGAGTATTACACCTTTCTTAAAAGAAATTCTGAACATGTCACTTCGGTATTGGAAATCTTCAACCTACTACTTAAAGGATCTTGCCCTCTAGAATATGGTTGTCAATTAAATTAACAGCCTCCCTACACTATTTCCTACTGTTTCCCTTAACCTAGTCAATATAGTCCATGCAGTACAGAAAAATGAGCTAGGTTCTTTTCTGACACCCTGCCTTTGCTCACATCATCCCCTGCCTAGGGAACACGCTTTCATTTTTATGAAAATCCCTTTTACCCTGCAAGGTCCACTTCACATTCTCCTTCCAGAAGCCATCCTACTCAAAAGTGATTTCACCTTCTTCAAGGCCCACAATGGAAAAGTCAATTAATCGTGTTATCTTGTGGAATATTTTGTATCCAATCAGAGTTAACTTTTAAACCGTATTAAAGGAACATTTGTGCCTGGTTTGGCCAACTAGATTAAACAACAAAAACAATAATGGCAGCTAACAGAGCTTTTACTACAGGCCAGGCACTGTCCTAAGTACTTTACGCATACATTAACTCATTTAAGCATCACAACAACCCTGATCCTCGATCACACATAGTTAGAAGGACCTTGAGAAGCGGTACCACAAGTTACTAGGTAATAAACTAATTCAAGTTGGCCTTTAAATATTTAGTCCCATTCCAAGCCAGAATTATAAAGAGAAATTTACAAAAAAAACAAAACAAAAAACCAGGATAGGTATCCAGACATCTGGGCTTTGCAAAAAATTGTACAATTCTTCAGGTAACACAGATTAGAGAGAATTACTGGGCAGGAGACACTTTCAGCTCCAACACTCAGATCCATGACTATTAATCTACAAAGCTACATGAGCTCTCTCCCTCCCACACTGCTAGGGCACTATTGGAAGAGGCAAGGCAGGCATATCTGAGCATTGCTGTGTCCATCTCCATCTCCCCGGGTGGATGCTCACCCCAGATTTTATCTTCCTACCCTGCAGTGATAGGAATGTCATGTCGGACACTATCGAAACACTTAGTGAAGTCTAGATGTATTCTACCTTTTTGCTTTCTCCTTGTATAACATGACAATCACTTTATCACAGAAGGAAATTAAATTGATCTGGCCCCGATTTTCTTTTCACAAAAACAGGATGCTCATAACTCACTATTGTGTGCCCCAGTGGGTGATTATAGATAGTTTGAAAATTTTATAGTATTTTCCCAGACCTCAAAGATAATTCAATTATACTAAAATTTACTACTCATTTTTTACTGCTTTTAAGAATGACAGATGTGCTTACCCAGTTTTCAATACTTTCATTCTCTTTAAACTCTCCACAGAATCCACAGAGTACTACTGGCAAAACTTTTAGATATTCCAAAATAAATGTTGTAATGCTTTGTTAGCTTGTGCATATCTAGCTTTCTCAAAATAGTCTCCTGAAATTCTTTTTTTCTCTTTCTGTTTTATAATAGGATTGTTTACTGTACTACTGTGTCGTGTCCTTCAAAATCACCTAGTAATCCCTGCTCTCTGGGCCATAGCCCAGCTGGGACAAAATGTCTCTGTACTTATACCAACAAATAAAAAAAAAAAAAGAAACAGTTTCACGATGGTGGGAATAAAGAACTAATAAGGATAAATTTTATCTCATGCCTAATGGTGTCAATACAGAAGATTTTAGATTTGGAAACTACTGAATAAATTGCTGCACATTGGTATGTGCCAGGTATATTCTCATTTATTCTTTGTAATAACCCCATAAAGTAAAGTGCTATCAGTATTCCCAATTTATAGATGAGGAAACTGAGGCTAAGATAAAATAACTTGCCAAAAGTCACAGAACGCATTAAGTGATAAGTTTGAGATGTAAACCCAGACAGTCAAGATCAACTATCCGTTCTCTTGGTCTCTCTCTCTCTACATAGCACTCTTAAAGAAAAAAAAAAAAGAATATTAAACACGGGGGTATTTACAGGAGGTTAATTTTCAGTGAACGTACCTTGCAGCTTTATCTAAAGAAGGATTTAGTAAAGTGTCAATAATCCATGTTATTTCATAATAAAATGTGAGGATGAAGCAGAGGTGGAGAATAAGTACTGAGACCAATAAAGGAAAAGAAAAACCAAAAAAAATCCATAAAATCAAACTGTGTGAACCAGGAGGGAGCTGGTACTGCTCAGAACGTATAAGAGGAAGAGGGCACAAGGTAGGGAAGGTTAGGTCAAATCTGGCACATTTGGGGGTAGATCCTTAAAGTCATCTCTGGCCTTTGTGATGGTCCCGTATCTTGTGACATCTGGTTTTCTGTAGGCCCCTGGGCAGAGGGGGGAGGAGGAACAAGGGAGTCTGGTGCTGGTCCAGTCTTATTATGGGGAAAGCTGGGCTAACTTGGGGCACAGAAACAATCCCCAGAGGCTACATTAGTATCTACTTATAGAGACTCTATCAGTGACCTAAACACTATGTACAATTTAAAAGTACTAGGCCTGCTCAACAAACAGCAGATTTGGTAAGTTCTGGATAAGGTGTGGTCATGTGCATTTTTAAAAGCTTCCCCCAGTGATTTTGCCTGAAAGGCAGTTTCAAGGCGAGTCACTACTAGGGGTATTTCCTGCCTGCAAGGCTAGACCTTGCTGTAGGAAGATCCTCAGGTGAACTACTTGATTTCATTTGGGTGGGGGCCTGGCAGAGAGAAGAGAATGAGTCACTGCAGGTTCCCTCTTCACTCCACAAGGGCTAGCTGCTTCACTGTTTGAGCCTTAGTTTCCTCCCCTATAAAATGGGCAGTCTGAGTGTAATGGATGATACTGTTTTTTGTTTATCTAAATGCTATCAAATTTTGTGTTATCTATTTCTCCTCCTTCTAGAATCAACACTTCTCCTTTCCTGGGGGAGTCCCTTCCCCATATACAGTATATACAGTTTGAGTGAAGCCCCCCAGCCCCACCCTCAGGATGGGCAGTAGTCAGTTCAAGGATGGGCATTTAGCAGGCAGGTGAGAACCAGGCCCAGGACTTCTGTTAAAAAGTTCTCTTCCTTGGCTGGGTGCAGTGGGGATGTAGGCTGGTGGCCAGATTTGCCCATAAAGGGAAATTCTGCCTGAGAAGGAAGCCAGCGTGGAGGAAAGCAGGGTTGGGAGAAGAGAGATAATGCCACTGGATTCCACCACCCCCCCTTTTTTTTCCCTAGTTAAGTCTACTTGAGTTGATTTTCCATCTGGAGACCTAATACAACCAGCAACCCCAAATCTGAAGCCTGCACTTTGATGTTAAATAAATCACTGCTATGCATTCGACTCTTGGTGACTGACTTGGCCCTTCGTTAGGTTCATTAAGGGAAAAAAAAAAAAAAAAAGGATCATCATCCATGGCATGTGCTAAATGGCTGAAGAAATACCACATTTGTCTAGAAAAGGGAAAATTGTTGGAAGATATGATAGGTGTCTTCAAATACTTGAAGTGCTGTCAGATGGAAGAAAGAGTGGATTTGACCTATACTGTTTCAGAAAGCAAGGCAAAGAAGTTAGAGGGTGCACAATTTGAAACTCTGCAGAAGGAAGAACTCTGAAACACACAACAGTTTTTTTTAGAATGAGCAGCCTCAGGGAACCAGGGGCTCCCAGGAAGCATCTGTCACAAGCTGAACAGCCACCTGCCAGACTACCATACCCATGCAGGGGCTCAAGGTTAGGTGAAGGACTTCTGAGGTCTGTTCCAACTCTCAAATTCTAACATTCTATACTCAGGGAAAAGCAAAAGAATGGCATGACCCAGGACCTGGAGGCAAATCTTTCAGCACCTATTGGTCACCAATATCTACATGTGCATAGCTCTGGACCACTAGACAAACCTACCCACAGCACTCACCTGTGCAGTGACTAAATGTAAGCACTGGGTGGTACTCACCAAACCAGAGCATTTCAACTTCTCTTCCATAACTATGAAATTTTCAGAGGAAATGAAGCAACCAACTGGAGAGAGTTATAAGACGCCATTTTGCATTATTCTACTAGAGTTTCGGTTCCAGAAATGTTCTCACCATTAAAAAGCAATTTTTTTAAATTATGTTTATTCTAAGATTCTTCTACTAAGTGTCTGCCCTGCAAGATTACAAAAGAACCCCTCTGAACTACAGGTATTTCAGGAGTTTGTCTTTTTCTTTCAATTCTGACCATCATTATTTACAATATTTCTGCCCTAGCCAATGTAGAACACTGCCCTGGGGTTTGATTTCAGAGGGCACTGTATATGGATGCAACAGTAAAGATGTTTTATAACAAACACACCCAATTTATAGATGCCAGAAGAATTCCCCAGAGACACCTCTCCCCACAGTGCTAGTTAGAAAGAAAGGGCAGCTCACTGAGGAAGCTGAACAACTTCTTTCCTTTCAGCTCCTAGAAGAAAATGAGGGTTCCTTTTCCTGGATTGGTGAGGTTGCGAGGTAGCATGGAATTCAGCTCTGTCCACCAGGCTCTCGCAAATAACTTTGCCAAATCAATAAAGCAGGTGCAAGGCTGATGGGATTAAGCAGTGAATGTCATTTCTTTCTTTAAAAACAACTCTACAACAAAAAGGGAATGTGAAATTTGTGGAGTATCTCCTGGGGTAGTTTTTAATTATATGCCTGACAGAATTCTTGCTTTTTATCGTTACCCCCAGCCATTTCCTTTGGCACCTGCACAGTCTTTAATACCACAATGGATAACAAAGGTCAAATTCCGCTGGCACTATCATTCAAGAGATGAAGCAAAAACAACTATTTTCCCTTCCTTATTTCCGACCTCCCCTCCAGTACCCCTCCTTTTTTTCTCCCCTAAACAGCAGTTTGGAATTTTGTTTTCTGTTGTTTTTGGAGTGTTTTTTTATTTATTTGTTTTTTGTTTTTCTCTTTTTAAATACAGCAGCCTGTTGAATGAAGATTGTCATTAAGTACATGCTAATGCAATCCTCAAATTTTAGCAGGGCACTGGTAGTCCAGAATAAAAACCACATTTCTCAGCCTCCCTTGCATTTAGGCCTGACCATGCGACTAATTTCTGGCTAAATGAGAAAAGCAAGCAGAAACAGTATGGGCAACATCCAGGGTATGACCGCCACACAAAGGGGTGTGCCGATGTGCCTGCTCCTTTACTTTCCTCTGTTTCTGCTGGCTATAGATTTGATGGCCGGCTCTGGAGCAGCCAACCTGGACCATGAAGCAGAAGCTCATACTGAGAACTGCAGAACAGCAAGTCAGATAACTGGACTCCTGATGGCCAAGGGCTAGGTCACCAGCCCTCGTGTCTACCTTTCTATGAGAAATAAATACACGTCTATCCTTTTCAAGCCACTCTTCCTCAGGGATTTCGGTCAGTCACAGCTGAGCATCTTCCTAACTAATAAAGGTGATGAATGAAGAATAAATGAATGTACAGCTTTAAGAAGGTGGTCATCTTGGCTGCACACAGAATCATCTGGGAAGCATCAAAACAAACCAAAGACTAATGTCCAAGCTTCAGCCCGAAAGATTCTGATTTAACTGACCTGGGGTAAAACCTGAACATCATTCCTCTTAACTTTCTAGTAACTATCAATACTGTACAAAGGATAGCTAATCAAAAGTACGCTGATCTGTGCATAGTCCTAAACATCAGATTCAACCAAAATTTGCTATCCGCTAGGAGTTTTCATTTCACTCTAACAAATTTTTACTTGAGCACACATTTACTTCTTAAACTCTACTAGATACGTACACTTATCCTCATTTTACAGATAAGCAAACAGGTTCATACATCGTCAAGGTTTGTCCATCATCACATCTTAACTAAATGACTTTGTCTCCTAAATTTCTCCTGCATCCTTGCAACAGAAAGTGCGGTCCAAGGACAAACAGCATTGAGATCAGCCGGGAGTTTGCTAGAATGCAGAATATCAGGCTCTACTCCAGACCCACAGAATCAGAACCTACATTTTTAAGTGAATACATGCAGCAGATCAGTATTTTAAAGCTGTGGCTCTCCATATACTTGACCTGACCAAGAAACTGGGTAAGAGTTCATAGAAGAGGTTGAAGAGGGGGCAGGAATCTTTTTAAGGGGTTTTTGTTTTGTTTTTTAAACTTTTTTATTGTATAATACAACATACATACAAAGCGAAAGAAATAAAAAAGCAACAGTTTTCAAAGCACTCTTCAACAAGCAGTTACAGAACAGATCCCAGAGTTTGTCATGGGCTACCATATGATCCTCTCAGATTTTTCCTTCTAGCTGCTCCAGAATATAGGAGGCTAGAAGGCGTAAATATTTTTTTATAATCACAATCGACTTTTTTTTTCTTTTTGGTGAAAAACAACATATACACACAAAAAAATAAATTTCAAAGCACAGCACCACAATTGGTTGTAAAACATATTTCAGAACTTGGCATGGGTTATAATTCTACAATTTTAGGTTTTGACTGCTTGGCGGTCTAAGATACTGGAGACTAACAAAGATATCAATTTAATGATTCAGCAATCATATTCCTTTGTTAAATCCTACCTTTACTGTATAACTCCACCATCACCTTTGATCTTTCCATCCCTCTCTTTCAGGGTGTTTTGGCTGTGGCCATTCTAACTTTTTCATGTTGGAAGGGTCTGTCACTAATATGGGATAGGGAGATGGAACTATCTGATGTTCTGGAGAGGCTGGGCCCTCTGAGTTTAACTACAGTGTGGTTTTTTTGTTTTTGTTTTTTTAATTTTTATTGATAAAGCCAACGTACAAGCACATACATTGTTTTTTGTATATTTTTTACATTTTTAAAATTTATTAAACATAACAACGTACAAGCACCAACATTCCTACCATATGATCGTTCCATTCTTGATATATAATCAATAACTCACATTATCATCACATAGTTGTATATGCATCATCATGATCATTTCTCAGAACATTTACATCAATTCAGAAAAAGAAATAAAAAGAAAACAGAAAATAAATCATACATACCCTACCCCTAACCCCTCCCTTTCATTGATCACTAGCATTTCAATCTACTAAATTTATTTTGACATCTGTTGGGGGCAGGAATCTTGATAACGGGAAAGGCTAGAGCAAGGCCCAGGCAGAAATAATAAACTTGCCAATTCTGGATGCAAGTTTAATACTGCAATACACAGCAAAAAAAAAAACTGGTCATTTCAGCTTTCAGGAGATAAATTTACATACTGTTTAATAAACTAGCCCAGGAAATACAAGTAAGCTGAATCACACAAAAATTCTTTTCATCAAGTATTGCCTTACATGATGGGTCCATTACTTTTGTTTCATTGGAACAAAAGTATTTCTTCTTTTTTAATCACTATACACACAAATACACAAATGGGTATTATTTCCACCACTTTTCAGATAAAAAAACTAGGGCACAAAATGCAGCTCAAGGTCAAAGGAAGGAAGCAGGAGGGTGCCAGATACATTCCATGCTCTGGACATTCATTATGCAATGTTTTTTTTGTGAGAGGGTGGTAACTTTTTGTCCTAACTGTTGTAAAAGCACATATACATCTGTAATACCATATCATGTTTATTCATTGCCACATGCTCAACTCCTTCACAATTAGCCTCTCATTTTTGACCTCTAATTGGTATTAAAAAGGTCCAAGCACTGTATTAGCATACCAAAAAAATTCATTGCAAAGGAGAATGTCCCATGTGTCTACTCAAAGCATGCTCAACACACTTGCACAAGCATCTCTGAAATAACTGCAGCACTATTGGGTGAGCAACAGGAAAGGAAATGCTACTATACTACTTTTTCTAGGAAATCTCACTCTGTAAAGAGTGCTGAATGTATTTATAGTCTTTATGAACTGTACGCCCAAGAAGAAAGAATCAGTATCATTTAGTCTTGAAGTTTACTGGCAGTTAATAGCCACACGGTAGTGTGCTGCTTACGTTCTAACTTTACAATTCACACACATAATGTCATGTTTTACCTCGCCTCTCTCTGTACATCTTCAGACCCATTACACATTCATTCTACATCCTGTGACTGTAGCATCTTAGAAATGGGCAGTAGTGGTTACATTTTGTGAAGACAAGGGCCTGGGCTCCTTCCCCTCCATATTAAGAGTAAGTTACTTTAAGTTGCCACCTACATGACCCAAACAGAAGTTAAAGGTCAACAGACCTCATCAGAGAGGAAAAGAATATACAGATGGTATTGTAAACCACTTACCTTGCAAAGCATTAAAACACCTCTCTCCTGATATGCTAATAACAATTCTTCAAACTCCTACGTCATGAGACCCTGCTGAAACTCTGTTCTCATATCCAATGAAATGTCCTTGTCCTAAACCCTTATAAGCTATCCCTTGCACCCGTCTTTGAAGGCACTATTTCCATTTTCTGAGCACCTGCCACCAGACATCATCTCCTGCTCATAAGTCCTAATAAACCTCATGTCTCCCAGCCTAGCATGACCTTTAGTGTAACAGCTACCTGACCTGAGTCCTCCAAAAGTCTGGTTGAAACACATTTAAAATACACCTTTCTTTCTTTAAGATGGGCATAGACACTGCTGACCCAAGGGAGTTAGAGTCGAATAAGTTTGATTATACTAATAGTCACTCATTCATTTGTCAAAAGCTTTTGAGCACCTACTATGCGCGAGCTACTGCACTAGGTGCTGCACAGGCAGTGAACAAAAGAGAAAAATCCCTGCCCTCATAAAACTGAGAATCTAGTTAGGGAAGAAATATATTAAATGAAATAAGCAAAATACTAATTTGCTAGATGGTGAGAAATGTCAAAGAAAAATATATCAGGGAAGAGGGACTTAAAAGGGAGTACTTTCAAATGGGGGTTGTCAAAGAGGATCTCATTAAGAAAGTCATCTTTCAAGTAAAGATCTGAGGAAGTGTGCTATGCAAGTAACTAGAAGAGTCCCAGGAAGAAGAAACAGCAAAGGCTCCGAAGGACAAACTTTCATGGCAAACCAGGAGGCCAGTGTAACTGGAATGGAGAGAGCAAGGGAGGAAGCAGTTAAGAGCTGATGTCAGGAAAGTAACTATTCCCCTGGTCGTTTAAAAAGAATTTTGCTGGTGTTGTTTTTGTATTCCTAGAACACTAATAACTTACAGAGGTTTGTCACATCAACTGACACCTTTAAATTTTACAAAAACCCTGGGAAAAAAGCCACACAGGCGTAAAAATTTCAGTTTTCAGATAAGGAAATCATTCCAATGTAGGTGACTTCAATAATGTCTCAAAGCCTGTAGAGTGGTATAGGCTGGACTAAAACCATCCTGGCTCCTGCACTGTCAGGAGTGTGCCAAAAAGGCCACTGGAGAAAGAGGAATTAGGGCTCAACTCACAGCCTTGTTTCCAGTGCCAGCCTTCAGAGCACTAGATGAGTCTTGGTATCACTTGGGCCATGCGGACCCTGTTGTACTACAAAGAAACTGCGATCACCAGCTCTGCTAATACCTTCCCAGGTGTTATGGGGCAGATCTACTACTGTCTGTCCATACTTAGGACTTCATGCGGATTAACGTTATATCACAGAGTAAGAATGTTTTGTTTAATCATTAATTGTTACAGTTAATATGAACTGTAGTTTAGCCAATTCCTAAAAGTGTCTGTAGATGTTAGATGCCCTTATTTGAGATGTTTAACCTCTATGGGATTGGTATTTTTCCCTGAATGCTTTCGTGCATGGGGAGGTAACAGTGACAAAGACTCTTTAACAGTGATAATAACAGAGTACAAAGAGAACAGTGTGCATTTAAAGCATAGGTTTTTGTCCCTGATTTTCTAATTCCTGCTTATAACCTAATTTGGGGTGTATATTGATGAATTTTAGACAGAAGTCTCTACCACTCTCCTCTAAAATAGGCTGGCAATTTTGACTAACTTAAATCCTATTTCAGTAATCTTGAAATCCACACTGTCCTAAATAATTAATAAGAGTTGGAATTGGGCTTCCTTCAAAGAAGTAACACATTTTTATATTCCATGTCATTTCTGCCTACCCAAACACAGATCCTTCACATCCAGAGTTTCCCAACTGGCAAATCAAGTTCACTCAAAGAGGCTTTGCTTTTGTTTTTCCCTTTTCTTAAATGTAGAGTTCATAGAATTGTTGCAACTATCAAATGACATAGCATAATAAGAAACTCCCAGGACAGTCTTTGACACATAAGTACTCAAACACATTACTTCCCTTCCCCCCTGCCAATTTCTCAGAAACTGCGACATGAGCTCCCTAAGAGAAGGAATTTTACCTTACTCATCTTCGTAAACCCCAAAACTAGCAGAGTACCTGACACAAAATTAGGCCTCTAATATAGATCTGTATCAAGGGAAAAAGAGCATTTTTTTTTTTTACTATTCTGCTGCCATGAGGTTCTTTAATAAAATAAGGTGGTACATTAGTTTTTCTTTTTAAAAATATTTTTATTGATAAAACTTACAAACACAAACATTCTTAACATACAAACATTCCATACATGGTTTACAATCAATGGCTCACAATATCATCACACAGATATGCATTTATCACCATGATTATCTTTTCCATCACTCCAGAAAAAGAAATAAAAAGAAAAAAGAAAAAACTCATATATATCATACCCCTTTACCTTCCCTCTCAATGACCACTAGTATTTCCATCTATCCAGTATATTTTAACCTTTGTTCTCCCTATTATTTGTTTTTTTTAACCCATATTTTTTACTCATCTGTCCATACCCTAGATAAAGGGAGCATCAGACACAAGGTTTCACAATCACACAGTCACATTGTAAACGTTATCTCTTTATATAATCATCTTCAAGAAACAAGGCTACTGGAACACAGCTCTACAGTTTCAGATACTTCCCCTTAGCCACTCAAATACACCATAAACGGAAAAGGGATACTTATATAATGTGTAAGAATAACCTCCAGGATAACCACTTGACTCTGAAATCTCTCAGCCACTGACACTTTTTGTCTCATTTCTCTTTTCCCCCTCCAAAAAGGCTTTCTCAATCCCTTGATGCTGGGTCTCAGCTCATCCCAGGATTTCTGTCCCACGTTGCCATGAATTTTACACCCCTGGGAGTCATGTCCCATGTGGGGGAGGAGGGGGGACAGTGGGTTCAATTGCCTTGTCGACTTAGAGAGAGAGGTAACATCTGAGCAACAAAAGAGGTTCTGTGGGGGTGACTTTTATGCACATTAATTTCTGAAAGGTTGAAAACCTGAATCAAAACTTCTCATTTTTACACAAAGAAACCCAGACTCAGAAAAGTGGTTATGTGATTCGCACATAGGAAAAGAGACAGAAACTCACATATCTGCCACACTCAGCTCTCTGCTAAGTTGTACTGGCCATCGCTGATAATTACGTAAGGCTGAACCTTGTGTTCTATGTTTCATAGTTAAGATATTATTGCTGGTCGTTATGAAATAACAGCTCAAACAATGATTGAATGAACTAATATTTTCACCCCCAGACTATATCCATGATGGTTTCATTATCCAGTTAGTGATATGATTAGAGCAAAGCTTATAAAAATCTCTCAGCTCAAACAGCCAGGTACTGAGAAAAGAGATGTAAACTTAGGGAGAACAGTGGCCTTGCCTTGCCACTCTCTGCCATAGTCTAATGTTGCAAGCACTGAAAGATCAGCATCAAAGGAACTGTATTTCAAAACCAAGGATATAAACTCAGCTCTGAAAGGTACGTCCACACTCAGCCCTCTCATGTTCCCTCATCCAAATGACCTCCTCCTACTTACTTTGAACTATATATTAGTTTTGGCTCTTACACCATTCAGGAACAAATTTCCTCCAGGAATACAGACTGTAAGCATTACATCAATGTTAAATTCCTTGAACTTGATAACAATTCTCAAGGTGGTTACAGAAATAAATATCCTTATTGGAAAGATACATGGATGTAATTAATGTTCAAGGGGCATGAATTACATTCCCTACTCTCGAAAGTTTAGAAAACAGAGGGACAGATGGACAGTTGGACCAATATAGCAAACATGGTAAAATATTAAAGTTGGTGGAACTGGGTATTTGGAAGGAAATTTGTCAGAGTTCTCTCTGGGGGTTTTGTGTTATTATAACAAACATCCTATGAAATTTAAATTATTTCAAAATAAAGTTACAAAAAAAAAATTCCTCCAGAAACAAAGTATTGCACCCCCTGGACAAATTCCAAAAGTAACGCATTTAATTGAGGTATTTTAATATGACTTTTCCTGTCTTTAGTTTTAGGACCTGATGACAAAAGAAATCAAATAAGTATTACTAGTCTCACGCTCCACTCCCTACATTCGACCTTGCATGAAAGGTAGAGTTAAGAGGCCTTGCTACCTTCTGGTAGTACAGCTGACTGCAACTACTTAATCACAGCATCAAAAGATACTGGACTAAATAGCAGAAAGGACAGTGCAAGGTCAAATTCAGGGATAATTTGTTTCTATTGATTCCAGCAATCAAGGAGCAGACCTCAGAATTCCTATGGCTACAGAATCAAGATTGAGGCCATACCATTCGAAAATCCTCTGCTGGGTATTGTAGAGAAATACATGGGAACTGAATTCAAGGAACTTAGAAATTGAACAAAGAAGATAGTACGTACACGTCCAAGTAAAGTTCAAGTCAGAAAATTAACGTGCAGAGGAAAATCAATATCCATTATCAGCATGAGAATGACAGCTTTAACATTTCCTTCACAGAACAAAAAGTAGGTGCAGTTACATAAAAGAAATGATATAAGATTATAAGAATATTTAATAAGCTAAGGGTATCCTTCTTCCCTTATTTTCTCCCTACGATCTTCAGTCTCTCTGATTTCCCAAATTCTTCTCAGACTAATTTCACAGTCTAACTTGAGGACAATTAACCTCATATTCAACATTTTCTTTTTAAACGTTTACTGTTTCAATCTCTATTTCTTTCTTCACAAAGCTAATTGAAAGCACTTCTCTGGTATCCTAATATTGCTTTTCATTAAAATTGTGGATTGCTGTTATACCTGAAAACTACTAAACAATTAAAATGCTGCTTACAGTATAATCATCCTGTATAAGCTGGAAGAGACGACAAACTAAAGTAACCTCAATCATAGGAAGCAATAATCAAAATTAAAGCCTCAGAAGCCCTTGAAAGTGTACGGTAGAATATCAAAGAAAAAAAAAAAGGCAATTTGGCAAATGCCTTTCTCCTTCTACCTTGTTCCTGGAAATGAAAACACAATGACTATGTACGAAACAGGAAATTCTGCAACATACACTAATCTATTAGGATAATAGGATAGCTTCAGAGAGACATATCATACCTATGGTCAAATTCAGAGTTTTTGCTATTTTGAGTATGCTTGCAAACTGAACTTTAGGAATGAGTCTCATTTAATGCCATTGTTCCTTTAACATCACTGCTACATACTTCTAACAAAATTTCAGCACCTATAACTTCCCTTCTAAACTAATTGATTTTCATCTTTTATTGCACTCATCCCATATCCTTTCCCATTCTTATTTTTACTCAGTTGCAATTACTTTATTTTCTAACCCTTTTTTTTAATCAAATAAAAAATGCAGAAGTAAAATGTCGTTAATCTAATCGGCCCTTGCAGTCACTTTTTTGATTTCTCCAAAGCAGGTGATACTTTTGACCTCTCCCTCCTCCTCCTAAAAAAAAAAGAACAATTACTCTCATTACTTGGTTTCTAAGATATTATGCTTCCCTTACCATTCTCCACATCTGTGGTTTACCATGAAGAGACGAAAATATTAACCTTGGAAAGGAAAGAATGTCCCCATTTTCTCAGCCAATTCCCCTTCTGCCCATTCTTTATTTCTCAGGCCTCTCTAGCTTGGACCCTTTTTGCTTCTCACTCTATTGAGGTATGTACCCCACTGACTTCACATTCACCTCCATGCAGCAAAATCCTCTTCCTCCAATCAAGAAGACAATTCATAGAACCAATCAGCTACCAAATACTGCCATTTGGAAACTGCAAAGGTATTTCAACAAACTGGACATATCTGAAACTGGACTCCACAAGACTTGTTGCTCCAATGGGGGTTTACCACCTCAGTAAAGGATATCACCATCTATCTCGCTGCTCAAGATAAACCTGAGCATATTCTTAACTTTTCCTTTTCCCCCCATTCCATAAGACGTCAAATCTGTCCATTATATTGCCTCTCTCAAATCCACCCCCCTCCCTCTCTATTACCACTATTCCATTTGAGGATATCACCATCTCTTGCCAGGATCACTGCAATAGTCTCCGAACTAATGTACCAACACCCACTTCAAAAAGAAAATCTTTTTATTGCAAAGTAAAACAGAACACAGAAAACTACCCGAAACAAATACATGCTTAGTAAACTATTTAAAAGTGAACATCCCCACCCCAGTTAAGAAACACAACCATGGCAACAAATTCAGAGGCCCATTGTATTCCCATCCCAATCTCAACCCCTTTCCTCTTCTCATAAATAACCATCATCCTGACTTCTATAGTTGTCATCAAAACCCACAACCAATTTTGCCTCCCTTCCAATTCATTCTCCACAATGCAACCAGATTATTCACTTTTCTGCTTAAAACCCTTTCAGGGTTACACAATTTTCAGAGTACAGAATTCTTAAATGTTATGAATTTAAGCTCCAAGATGGCTCCAATGATACCTGCCCTCCTGGTGATCACATCCTTCTATTGTTCCTTCTCATATTATATCGGGTTGGTTTATGTGACTAATAGAAAATGCCAGGAACGATGGTATGTAATTTCTAAAATGATGATATTAAAGATTAACTCTCTTAACATTTCTTGCTCTAGGGAAAGCCAGCTGCCATGTGGTGAGGACAGGTCCAATAGCCCTATGGAGAGGCCCAGGTGGCGAGGACCCGAGGCCTCCTGCCAACAGCCACAGGAATGAGCCACGTTGCAAGCAGACCCTCCAGTTCCCATCAAGCCTTCAGATGAATACAGCTCCCCTTTTTCTAACCCCCAGCAACTTGACTGCAACTCAGAGATTCTCAACAAGAACCCCCCGAAAAATGATTCCTGAATTTGTGACCCACAGAAACTGTGAGATAAATGTTTGTTGTTTTGAGTCACTAAGTTTTGTTATGCAACAATATATAACTAATATACACAGGCTCCTGGACCTTCAACAATCTGGTCTCTGATTCCGATCTCATACAGAAATCACTCATCTAGCTCTCTATTCACCAGCAACATTTCATAACTCTCAATACCTGAAAGGGTCTCAGAATCTTTTTAGTTTTTTCCACCTAAAGACATAAGAAAATGATCACCATGTAATAAGAGCAGAAAAAAAAGGTAGGATGCAAATATACCACGTGTTCCAATATGGAGAGGTGTATATATATTTGATATATATATCAAAATGCTAATAATTATCTTTGGACATCTAGTTTTTAGGTATTTGTTTTCTACTTTATCCTTTGGTATCTACATTATTATAAATATAAATATAGCACACCACTGTATTCAAATTAAGTCCCAATTTGTCAGGGTAAATACAAGGCTTTTAGCAATGCAAACTCTTGTGCAAGTTATTCTCTCAACTTAGAATGTCCTTTTCTCCCCCTTCCACCACCAATCTCCCAGTAATCTTTTAGAACTGAGAAGTCACCTACACTGTGAAGGATGCTGTGGTTATTTAGAGCTGTGATGTATCCAGAAAAGGCCGTGATCTTTTAATTCATTCTGTGGGTACAGACTTACTGTGGATGGGACTTTTGGGTTAGGTTACTGTGTGACCCATCCCATTCCAAGGTAGGTCTTAATCCTTTACTGGAGTCCTTTATGAGGATAAAAGACAATGTCAGAGAGAGAGAACACCCAGAGACATTTGAGAGAACTCAGAAACAAAATGGATCAACAGACGCTGGCCATGTGCCTTCCCATGTGACAGAGGAAACCAGGTGTGATTGGTCTTTCTTCAGAAAAGGTATGTCCTGTTGATGCCTTAATTGGGACATTTTCACAGCCTGAGAACTGTAATAAATCCCCACTATAAAAGCCAACCCACTTCTGGTACATTGCATTCCAGCAGCTTTAGCAAACCAAAACAGATGGGTTGGGACCCTCTTCTGTGCTCCCAAAGTACCAAAGACAACCCTGCCCTCAACACACTGTTAGGATCGCCAGTGCTGTCTCTCCAAGGAGGGTACTACACTAATGCAAAGTGTCAACAACAGGGGGATATATGGGAACGCTCTATTTTTATAAATGATTTTTCTGAAAACCTACAAATTCTCAACTTAGAAAATAGGATATTTCACAGGCCTGTGTATTGGGTGTTTTAAATTAGGTAATCCATGAATATTGCTTCATTCAGTGCCTAGAACATGGAATCTCTTCATAAATTCTAGCTACTACTATTAAGAACATATATAGCATACCGTGCATACAGAAGTGCTATCATCAATTGTAAAATATGTTCCACATCAGTGCAAGGTGTTGGCGGTGTGGCAGTGAATGGGAATCCTGTAATTTATGCATACAATTCCTCTAATAAAAAATCTTTTTCAAAAAAGAGCTCACTATCTAAAAGCATTTTTGATAAAGAAAACCATGTGCTTTATCATTTTTTTTAATAATTTCAGTTGCATATATCTGAATCATGAAGCAATAGACGCCTATCTGATATGTGACAAGGTCTCTAATGAGTAAATTTGTTTTTTTAGCAATTTTCACTCATATGTATATACAGACCCTCATGGCCATAATTTTAAACTGACATTCCCACAGAATTTCTAAATTAAAATGTTTAATAATTTTAACTGTATTACCAGAGAACTCTGTTGAACATTTATGACAGGGTCTGTATGAACAGTTTTACAGATTGTATCTTCACTGAAAACAAATGTATTTCAAACCAATTTCTCTTTCTTCTATCAGCTTGTCATACTTTTATCAATAAGTAGCCCATTCTGAAATATTCTAGACACTGAGAAATAAGTACGAAATGTGAATATTCTCATCACAGCCTATCCAAAAGGAATCCAACAACTGAGTAGGATTAGCAGTAAGAAAGAAGGGTTCATTTAAGTGATATATATTGAAAAAAAAAAACCTCATCTGCTTAGCAGAAATTTAAGACTCATCCATAAATGTTGATTTACATAAGACCTTTAAAAAATCTACTACCTTGCAGATTCTCCTAACCAAACTACAAGAGTCTCCGATGAAGGTTTTCCTCGCATATCCCACATGCTAGTCCTATTAGGCTTCTCGGTCCCAACTGGAGCAATCACATGCACTATTGCCGCCATTATAATTGTATCTAGGAATAGAAGATAGAGTCAAACACCTTATTATAATTCAGTGCACACCGTCTTTCAGAGTTCACAGGTCAATGACAAGCAAGGCTTGTTCTTGTAACACAATACAGTCAGGCTTTGTTCCTCCTTACGTTTTTATGGTCTGTTGTGGAGTTATTTTTTCCCTGTCACAGACGAACAATTAAGTATTCAGAAAAACTGAAAGCCAGACATATTTATATTTATTCCTTAATTGTAATAATTGAAACATAAAAAAACAAAACAAAACCTCTCCTCCCAATAGCAGTTGTGTTTCACACAGACACACAAAAGCTAATACAAAAGAATTTACCAAGTGTGATGTTCAGGTTCATGTGTCAACGTGGCCACATGATAGCACCCGGTTTTCTGGTCAAGCAAGTACTGGCTATGAGGACATTTCATGGACTTAAATCACGAGAACGTTCGCTGCATCCATCGCTGATTACACTGCAGTCAGCTAACAGGAGTGTCTTCTGCAATGTGTGACACAAGCTAGTCACCCAAAGACTTTTAAGGAGGATTCAGAGGAGACAATCTTACTTCCCATTTCAGCCAGCCAGCCTCTCCTGAGAGTTTGTTGAGGACCATCATTGGAGCTGTCAGCTCGTGGCCTTCCCTATGGATTTTGGACTCGTACATCCCCACAGTTGCATGTGACGCTTTCATAAATCTCATATTTATAGATATATCCTATTGGTTCTGTTTCTCTAGAGAACCCTGACTAATACAGCAAATAAGGTGAAATCAACCTTCAGGAGAAAAACGACAGTGCCAAGTGTTAAAACTGACTTTCTCAAATTAATTTGAGTCAGGGGTCAGCAAATTATGTCCTGTGGCCCAAATCCAGTCTACTGCCTGTTTCTGAAGTGACCCCATGAGCTAAAGATAGTTTTCATGTTTTTAAATGGCTAGAAGGAAGAATCAAAAGAATATTTCATAATGTGAAAATTATCTAAAATTCAAACTTTAGTGTATATAAACAAAGTTCTATTGTAACCCAGCCACACTCATTCATTTCTGTTTATGTTTAAGTATATTGCTGCTTTGATGATAAACAGTAAGAGCTGAATAGTTGCAACAGAGACTGTATATGCCTGATCACTTCACACAGCTACTTGGTGCAGTTATAACTCATCAGCCCTTTGAGTGCCAGGCATATTGCCATAGCACAATATTTTAATACTTATATCAAAACAAGAAAAGGAAACAAGTGACTTCAAATGTCCCACTTTTAAGACAGTGAAACGTGATTATTTACTAAATTAGAGAGCAAAGCATTTCCGTGACACCACAGCTATGCTAAAATACAATATATGAAATGCTACTGAACTGAACTCACCACAATATTCCCAACTCACAGGAAAACAAGAGTCATAAAAATCAGAATAATTAGAAGCTAATATCTCAGAATTTCACTAAAAATTAAAATGAAAACGAGACTGCAACCAAAGCAAGTTTCTGGGGTTCATTTGTTAGTCAAGCAAGAAAAGTCATTCATCAATGTTGAGTTAATTAAACTATATTTGATTGCAGCAGAGTTCAGAGGAAAAAATAAACATTTTAAAGATGATTAGCCTACCAATGAGAATAATAGCTTGAAGAGTTCAGAACATTGGGCAACACCAATAGTTAATTAAGAAACAAGACTAATCATTTTGAGTGGCTTTCTTTGGTTCTAACTAAGTCTAGCTAAGTCTGCTCAGTTATTGTTGATTCAAGGAATTAAATGCTGAGGTTGAACTTAGTGAAGAATTAGCCTGTGGGAAGAGTCTGGGTGGGACTGGGTGGGACAATTCCAAAAGGGGAGAATGTTTTCAAAGAAGTTGAGAAAATACTAATTCCGTAGAACCTGAAGTGGAATCTCCTAAGATGTGACATAACTGATGACATAACTGAGCATGATAAGTACATGCATAGAGCAGAAAAAGGCTTAATTGAACCAAGTGACAAACCTTATGAAAATGTCAAGTAAGGTGTAGGGATATTCACTGGTATTACTTACCAATAGATATTTTTGTGGGAAATACTTCCATTTATCATGTTACTGAAGCAGTAGCATCAATGGACAACATCATTGGTTTTTATGGATTTAACTATCTTCAGTTCTATGAATGTATGTCAGAAATAGGAGCTGAACATCCTAACAGCAGTTCAGTAGTCTAACAGTAGTAAATCCTTATTGCAATTTGTTTTACTCAGGGCCTAAGACTGAAATTTTTCTGAATAAGAACTATATCCAACCACTGCTATTGGAAATGAATGGCTTTGGAAATTCACTTCTGAGCACATTTGAAAATGTTCCTTAAAGATTTCAACCTAAAATTTCAAGTCTTAAATGCACTTATGAGAAACATATATACAGCAATAAAATCATTTTGACAACTAACACTGTTTGACTTACAAGTAACATCAAATAAGGTACTTCTCATGCTGTCAAAGTTAAAACAAGATGACCTCCATTCCCATACGAATTTACAAATATATTCATACATTTTCTGACCTAAAACTATAGTTTCTGCATGGACCTCAATACAAGCGCAGGGAATTTCCATGTTCAAAATCCATTTAACTGTTCACCTGAGGAGCCTCAACCTAATCTTTAATTGATAGTGATTAATTTCCAATGCAACAACATATTAAAAGGCAAATATCAAGAGAAGAACAATTATTCCTACAGTTACCCTCCAAATGATGAACATGCTCAATTCAAATGATATGATTTTGATTGAAATCCTAATTTTCTAACACCAATCTGTGGGAAAGACATTTTCAAGGATGAAGTATGTAAAATGTCATTGTAGATTACCATTGACAGAAACATTTGCAATCAATTCTAATGAAAGAGAAAACCATGAACCCCAGTTCAGTAAAGACATTACCACCACCTCTAAAAAACTCCTTTTACTCATTAGTAGATCTGTATTATAAAAAGAGTGCTGATTTTTAAGTTCATCAATGGAATTTTGGAAATTTCTTTTCTCTCATTATATAAATACTGACATAATAATCTTGCTTTTGCCTCTTTTCCTATAAAGACTAAACACTTTACTATTTAGATATTTACAGAAAGTTTTATGGATTGCCAATGTGTAACAAGTTTTATGCATTGCCAATGTGTTTAACAGGACAATCTGAATTTTTGCTTTCAAAGAGTTACCAAATCATATGTACTACTGACTTTCAAAACAAAACACTGATACATAATATTTACCCAAAATAATAGATAACGGCAAATAATCACTTTCTGATATCACTTAAAAACCTCGAAAAGATTTTTTCAAGTTCTCATATTCTAAGAATAGCAAATAAAAAGCTACATTAAGTTTTCACTCACTGCATGAGTTCTTCCTCTTATTTATGAATTTGACACAACACTTTGTTTTAATACTTTAAAGATACTGCCCTACTGGCATCTTATCTGCATTGCCTCTGACAAAGAAATTTGTCATTATCCTCAGGCTCTATATTTTAAGTGTGGTTTTTCCTCTGGCTTCTTATAAGATTTTTTTACGTTACTATCCACGTTGAACAACTTGGTAGTGATATGCCTTGGTCTCCCCATCTCCTCAATCCCAAAGTCCACTGGACTCTGCCTGGGTGCCTCTCCCCACACCAGGGCCTGGAAACTCTCTTCAGGTAGGACTGGGTGAGCCACCTCAGAGCACTCCTCATTTGTTTCTCATCTCTTAAGGATCACTGTCCTTCACTGCCTGATGCCCAATGTCTTGAAAACCAGCCTTTCATGCATTTTGCCCAGTTTTTATTGTTGTTTCAGGAACAAGGTAAATCCAGTCCCTGTTACTCCACCTGGCTGGAGGCTGAAGCCCAAGGTAGCACATTAAAGTACCACACAGCGGCAGCACGGTTAAGAACATGACTCGATTTTGTGTTCAAATCCCAACTCTGCCACTTAGTTTTGTCATCTTGAACAAGTGACAATCTTTTCCAGCCCCAGTTTCCTCACTATAAAATAGAGATAACAGTACTAACCTGGCAGGTTTTCTGTAAAGACTAAATGAGTCAGCATTACTTAAGCATTTAGAACACTGCCTGACACAACAGGCGCTAAGTAAAAGAACAGCTAGTATTTGGAGCAAAATAGGGCTATACTCACTCATTTGCTTTTGACGTCTTTCCCATAAAGACTGCACAAATATAGGTACAGAAACCAGAAAATACTTGGAAAAGTATTTTCCCAACCTGACTTCCTGGAAGACTGGACAACAATAAAAGTGATACTTTTCTTTTATATATATATATATGCAAGCAAAACAGCATTACAACTCAGTACTTTCAATTTTCTACTGTAAAACTTGGCAAGGACAATCTTTTTAAGGATGAAATGAAGAGGGAAAAAAAACTTTTTTGGTCTCTTTACCTGTCATAAATTTCCTTTTTTCGGTTCAAAAGAGAAAGCAACTAGTTGTAACATGGACAGGGACATGTACCAAAACCCAATCACCATTCCAAAGAGAGAAGCATAAGTTGGGGGACACTGAATTAAAGTCCTCATTCTTGAACAGCTAAACCATGCTCAACTCTGGAGCCAATCCAGTGGGCAGTACCACCACCCCAAGTAAAATACAGACAAGTGGAAGAACGTCGGGCCTAACACTAAACCACGCACAGTCACTGAACATCTATCTTATTTGTCGAACGCATTGGGTGACAACATACACAGATCTCTAATTATAAAAAAACAGTATTTCCCTTTCAAAAATTTTAATTTAGTGAGGAGACAACATGTCAACCTAGAAATACAAAACAGTATCTGAGTTTCAGTGAAGTGAAACTGTCTTCAACTAAATCAACCCAAGATTTAGTTTCCATCTTGGTCCTGCTTTTACACAATGAATATGATGACTGAGTTTCTCCATTTTAGAAGAAGCCAGTTTCCATCGGCTACTATCCCAATTACCCCTTGACTTCAGAACCACAGAAATCACACGTGCTCAAATATTAAGATATAAAATTGTATTTCTTGCCATTTGCTAAATGAAAGTTTGGTTTCTAATTGTATATCAGCAGACAAACTTTAAACCTGTGGAGACATTCATACACTAAGAGACTAGAAGCATGGTTATAAATAAAGTGGTATAAATGAAACAAAAAATAACAAAGGAAACTTAATTATGAATTATACTCAAGCCAACTTGGCAAATTGCTTAAAGTATTTGATAGTTCAGTAACTTAATAATAAAAATATTGCTGAATCTGAATGAGGAAAGAAGCTATTCATCATTATTTATTACACAAGTAGGAAACTAGAATGCAAATTTAATAAGAGCCATATCTTTGTTCTGTATGCTTTCATAAATACATATTACTGCAATCTCCTATTGTTTCCAGCTTTGATGTACTGTCTTGCACTACTTGTGTATGAAGACCTGCATTCTGATGCCTTAAGAACTTTATGATATAGAACGGGGGTTGTTTTGGTTTGTAAAAGCTGCCAGAATATATGAGAAATGGAACATCTTTTAAAAAGGGAATTTATAAGTTACAAGCTTACAGTTCTAAGGCTATAAAAATGTCCAAACTAAGGCATCCAGAGAGAGATATCTTCATTCAAGAAAGGCAAATGGGTCTAACACCTCTATCAGCTAGGAAGGTATGTGGCTGGCACCTGCTGGGATCTCTGGCTTCTTGTTTCAAAGGACTTCCCTGGGGGCAATTTCCTTCTGCATCTCCAAAGGTCTCTGGCTGTGTGGGCTCTGTTGGCTCTAAAGCTTTTTCCAAAGTGGTTCCCTCTTAAAGGACTCTAGTAAGCAACCCCACCTTGAGTGGGCAGAGACACAACTCCATAGCTAATCAAAGGGTACCACCCACAATTGGGTGAGGCGCATCTCCATGGAAACTATCAAAAGGATCCCACCAAACAATACTGAACAAGGATTAAAGAAAATGGCTTTTCTGGGGTACAAGACAGTCTCAAACTGGAACAAGGACAGATTCTAACCCACATCAGAAAAACATTTCAAAACTAAAACAAATTTTAAAGTTTAAAAGTTTTTAAATCAGCACCTTCTTTTAGGACTTTCTTGTATTAAAATTCTTAGTCAAAAAGAGGTATTACTGGGAGGGCAATGGTGGTTCGGTGGCAGAGTTCTGTCCTGCCAAGCCAGAGACCCAGGTTTCGTTCTCGGGGCCTGCCCATGCGAAAAAAAAAAAAAGAGTTATTATTTTACATTTCAGCTTACCTGAAGAGCTATGATGCCATTTTTTGCCCATATTAAAGCTGTAATCATAACTACAATTTATTAAAAGCCTACTTATTGGAAATCTTACAAATACACTCTTTCATTTAATCTGTTTACAGATAAACATGTAAGTTTTTCTTTAAAAGTCTGTCCAATTATTTATCTGCTCAGATGATCCATGTCTCAACAGGAGACATATCCAAACCCTTTACTTTTATATTGTCTTTTCAATGGCAGACCCAAAATAAACAGTACTAACAGTCGGGCCCAGTTGCTCTTTGACAGTTCATTTAGACTGTGAAGTTTACACATTCAGAAAGCAAACAAGAAAACCAAGGTTGAGATTGTCAGGTGTCAGCACCAGTGCTCATGCTGTCGTCCAGCTGTAGGTGGTCTGCAGTGACAATCGTGAGTCATCAGTAACTACCGAGGACACCCAGGAAACAGCTCCTTCACTTAGACCCATGAATATCTCATTACAGAGGCAATGCTTTTAAAGAAACCGCCTGCATCTCAAACGGACGCAGTGTAGCTACAGCCTATAGTTTTTCATCCTTCATCTAAAGAAATGCCAGTTTAACAGGCAATCTTGGACCTTCATGTGGTAGTTGTGATTTCTTTAGCAAAAACAGTTTCTATCCTACCCAAGTCCAACAGGAGAAAGCAAGCTGGGCCGCTTCACATCACAAGTGCCCCTGGTCAGAGATCCCCTTCTACATCAAATACTGTTTCTGAATCAAGATGCAGATTAGAGAAGCCCTATGTTACCAACCATTAAATGATAACCAAGCTGCCCCAGAACTGAAGTTCCAATTGTTTAACCTTTTTACATAGGACGAAACTGTCCTGTTTAAAATAAGAAAATACTAAGCACACAGAAACAAGCAGCTAAACTTGAACACACGCTGGGCTGCACAGAGCCTGATTAGTGGGTCTCAGCATCACCTGGGAATTTGTAAGAAATGAAGATTTTCAGGCTCCATTCCAGGCCTAGGAAATCAGAACCTGGGGGGGGGGGGGGGGGCAATGTGGGGGAGTGGGGCTGGGGATATCAATATTGATCTGTTGCAACAAGCTATCCAGGTGACTGTGTTCAAACATGGTAAATAATTAACCAGGGAGTTGTTTCTCTTCATCAGAAAAGCCTTCCTAAATCAGAATATCTCAGATAAGTTACGTTCAGCTTGGCATGTAAGTCTTAATCAGGCAATAGCCTGAGTCGGAGAAGGGTCTTTGATGGAAGCTCAGAGCTTGGTTCTAGTCTTAGCTTTACTAAGGGTAGTCTTGGGAGTACAGCAATCTTCTGACTTGACAATGTTACTCCTCATGGTACAGTAATGAACAAATACTAGTAACAGTACACTGTGCACTGTAAAGTGACCACTGTATGAGTTCAGCTAACATTTTATGACCATGTTTTTTTTTGCCTTTGAAGTGAA
This sequence comes from Tamandua tetradactyla, assembly GCF_023851605.1. Taxonomy (NCBI): domain Eukaryota; kingdom Metazoa; phylum Chordata; class Mammalia; order Pilosa; family Myrmecophagidae; genus Tamandua; species Tamandua tetradactyla. The sequence continues at coordinate 207,044,884 of NC_135327.1, forward strand.
GGGGAAGAGGAAGCACATGTGTAAGCAGAAGGAAAACTAAAACTGCCTGTTACCCAAGAGGGAAAGTACAACATACACCCTTGGGAATAAATTCAAGAGTTCACTGGGAGGTAGTAGTGTCAACAGAGTGCACTTTAAATAACTTTTCCACATTTGGGTGTGGAGGAAGGCAGGAAGAGAGAGGAAAACAACACAAGTACCTGTTTTGTGTGGTGGTTGTTTTTTGTTGTTGTATTTTTTAGGAAATTCTCTAAAGAAGAGCAAGAAAAATTCCCTTGTGAAATCAGAGCTAAAGTTCTAACTTGGATGGGGAATATATTTTTCAACGAGTTTAATAGATTCAGATGAGAGCAAAAGATAAATTTATACAAAACTAGCAGATAGAAAGAGATTAGAAATTAAATCTTAGTGACATGCTTTTAGGAAGAAAAGTTCTTTTCTAAATCCAGAAATGGTTGTGGATAAAACACAGCCATCCATCAGAATTTTTTCTGCAAATATAGGCCAAATATAAAACCAATGACAAAGAACTATTCTCTAGAGAATTAATTTAAAATATACGTTTATTTGGCCTGCAATAGTATAAAGATTAGCAGGAGCATCAACTGTATTTGCTGAGTAACTCTAAGCCATGCAGAAAGGGAAGAAATTTTGTTTTCTTTTTAAGACTTAAGTATATTTCAGCATTAAGATCACTGGTTCTTAGATGAAGTAATGTAATGGGACCTCATTCATGGTTTAATAAAATTTCAAACTTTTGGGTAAAATGCTCTAGCAGTTAAGGATCTATAAACTATGGCCCCTGGGTTACATCCAGTGAGCTAAAAATGATTCTTACAGTTTTAAAGAGATATTTAAAAAAGAAAATGAAGAAGAAAAATACGCAGCAATTTATGTGGCCCTCAAATACGGGACAAATAACATCAAATAATTATCTGACTCTTTGTAGAAAATGTATGCTGGCTCCAGCTCTAGTTTTAGCCACATAGGATTGTCATAAAATAATGTGACTGGCTTTTTAAAACTAACATGCCAGGAATAGTCGGTGCCATAGTATACTATTTTGAACAAATTTAATGGAGATTCACCATTATGTACTTAAAGTAGATTCGATTTTTGTGAAAGTCAAAACAAGGGAGTTAACTTAGCTAGGGAGTAATATCATGTGAGATACAACATGATGTGCGACAACAGAATAACGATCTGATTTTCCCAGATATAAGTAAACCAGTGCAAACATCAAATGAAAAAAAAAAAACAGCATGTTCTGGCCCCTCAAAGTAAATAGTTAAAATTGGGAATAACAGTTAAACAATAGATACTAAGTTTGCATTATGATTAAAAAAAGAAAAGGAAAAAATTTACAACTACTCCTCAAATTTATTTGGGTGTCACCAAAAAACAAAATGGAGGGACTTCTTTTTCAAGGCTGTAACTAAGATCAAACCATCATAATTGTGAAATAACTTCTCTGATGTACAAAGCTGCTCCTTATCAAGGCCTCCTAGGATGGAACCAGGCAGGTAACTCGAGATGCATATACAAAACAAGAGATCCTCCCCTTGGGAGGAGAGAATAAATGGGGAGGGGGGGCCTTCAAGGTAACATTTACTTATTTAAATATTTACTACTACACCATTCTTCTAGACTTAAAATTTTGAAGCAATGTACCTATCGCCCAGTTTCTTCATCTTCATATCTGAAAGTCAACAGGTCTAAGTAACCAGAAATCTATAGCGCTTGACACTATACCGTTCTTTGCATTTCTTCAGCCAAACCTTTGTGTTAGTATCAGGTCAGTTAATGCCTGGATTATTTCTTTCTTTTTTTTTTGCATGGGCAGTGGGCAGGCACCAGGAATCGAACCCAGGTCTCCAGCAGAGCAGGCAAGAACTCTACCTGCTGAGCCACTGTAGCCTGCCCAACCTGGATTATTTCAGTAGCCTCTTAACCAGTCTCAAACTCCTTGCCTCTCCCAGATCCAACTGATCTGGCACACAGAAGTATATTAAATGCCACTTGGATGCTTTTAACTCCTATGATCAAAGACATCCAGAGACGCCCTGTTGTACCAAATGTGATTCATACTGTTTAATATGGTACCGCAAGGTCTCATTAAGTCCCATCCATCCTAATAAATACTGTCGTTTACTATGTGCCAAGAAGGGGGTGGGAGGGTCGTGTAAGGGGGAAGTACTAACACTTTACAGATATCCTCCCATATAATTGTTGCAAAAATGCTACAGTGAGTTTTAATATTTTATATTAAAATATTTATATTTTAATATAAAAGGAAACTGAGCCTTAAAGAGGTTAAGTAAACTTTCCCAGTCACAATTAGTAAGCCTGCAGCTGGAATTACAAAGGCCATTTCTGACCCAGGGCCTCCAAAGGAGCCACTGCACGTGTTACCTTTCCAGTCTTACCTTCCACTACTCTACAAGCAGAGCCCATATCCTTATAACCGATTTGAATTTCCTCATTTCCATTCCTCACCTGTTTCCCACAACCTTGAAAGATAGCCCTTTGCTACCTATTCAAACCATCTTTCAATGCCCAGATTAAACTCTACTTCATCCAAAACATTTCTCTAATATCACTAACAAGTGAAGCTTCTCACCTATAACTACACACATCATGAGTTTGTAGTTTCTTTATTACATGTATTCTCTGTGTTCTTGGATTGTATTATCCAGTTGATTAAAGTTTTTGTAGGATAGGACTTAATAGGGATTAAGTACATTAAATCATATACTTCCGAGAACACTGCTTTGCACAAACTAGCAGTCAATTAACGGTTGATTTAATAACAACAAAATACTTCCATTAAAAAAAAAAAGGGCACATGGGTTTCATTACTGATTAAAAATTAAATTTCAGTAGTAATTTAAGATTAAGTTCACTACATTATAGTAAAAATACAGTACTCCCTGTTTAGCTGTAATTGATGAGACTTATTTTTGCAGTACAAAATACATCAATATTCCTGCACAACAGAGCCATCACACAATCATACTTCCGCCACAAGGTTCTAATGTTGCTAAACTAGACCTGCATTAGCCTCCCAAAACATAGATTTTTTTTTCCACAAACAACTAAAGAATTTGAAACTGTCTGATGATTCTAAAGTAATTTACAGAGATTTATTAAGTCCTAAAATTTCCATGGAGAAACCGCTCAACTAAACTATGAGGAATATAAAATAAAAAGGATCCCAAGGGAGGTGTGTTTTCTTTCCAACCTGACAATGAACGGCACCTGTAATAACAATCATCTCTTCAGTGTAACAGATTTATATATGTTGAGTATCTGTAACAGTCAGCCATTTGACGAATGAGATATTACAATCAGCACTGTCCTTTCACCTCCCTAAAAGCTTGTCACCTTAAGCTAGCTTCTAACTGTAAGGGTGGAGTCTCATATGGCTGATGAATCTGTTAATAGTTGTTAATTAGCTTTTATCATTTCCCAATATAAATACTGTCCCCTCTCTTGTTCCTTTCTTCTCTCATTTTAATCTCTTTTTTGTATCTTCCTTTTTTTTTTTTTTAAACATGCCTCATGCCTTCCAATTCTCTTCTGATTTTGTTTCCCACTTTTTCCCCCTTTCTTTTACTTGGGATCAAGGATTTTTAACCCGGGTCACCATAAAGTTGCAACAGCTTTACTGCAAAAATTTCTTCATTTTGTGTTCATTTCTCTTCTTTCAGTCAAGCATATCTTGCTCTGCCTTTATAATATAGTTAACTACACATCCTATCTTCCACAAGAACTACCTCCTTCAGAAAAGGGATGCCTCTTCATCATGGTATTTCCATTCCAGCTAGACGGGGCACTCGTACACTGTCTTGGATAAGTTCTTTTTATTAAATTATACCTTCCAGTGAGGACAATCATAAAATGACACAATAATACCACCATACAGGCAAGAAAGAATTGCTTTTTATTTTCTCATCCAATGGTTTGACAAAGGAGACAAAATCCTTTTGATACTTTTATATGCCTTTGTTAATGTAACAGGTCACTATTGCTACAGTTTGACAAGTCCTGTATTGGCAACACTAATATTTCTCTCATGTCCTCCCCCCTCCCACCCCCCAAAACAGCTCTTCCTGAAAAATTTTTTAAGAAAAAAACTTACATTATTTGGCACTTTTTAAAGTACAAATTTGTGAAGGCTGAAGGTTTAATATAGCACATATACTCTAAAGCAGTAAATACTTGGTAGACCAACCTTCAAAATACAGTGGATTTATATATTGCCAAGGATAAAATTCCCCAGTAAATCCCAAGACAAAACAACAAGCATTTGTTTTAGCATAACTTCCAGCTGTTCAATAGCCACAGATTTGATTTTACCCTCATAAACATCTAAAAGATATTTAAGCAACATCTAAATGTGTGGATGACCAAAGGAGAAAATGGATCACTCACTGCCCCAACAGATAAAAGTCCAAGCATCAGTGCTCAAGGAACTGGGTGTTAAATGAAAATTTCACGACAGGTTAAAAAAAAAAAATCTAGATCCTTTTCTCATATTGTCACATTATTCATTTTTCCAATATCAAGATCAATAATAGCTAAAAAGATTAAGATTTCCCAGAGAAAGCACTTAGTCACAATGTCCCTTCTCCCTGAATTTTCAACTAATAACAGGACATAATACCCTACTACACAATAGGGTAGTAAGAGTTCAGAAAACAATACAATACAATTGGATGGGTTTCAGAAAACAATACAATCAATCCATACATGAAAGGTACTGAAAAGCACATAAATTTAATATTAGTGAACTCACTGGGTCGTACTGCATCTACTATCAAATGTAGCATATCAATCTTGGAAGTCAACATTATATAACGCATATCTAGGAAAATGGAAAATAATTCCAAGTTGAAGCAATCAAATAAGGAATCTATTCAACGTCATTTTGTTCCAGACTTTAAGCAACAACATAAAGAAAAAATTGGGATGATTAATGAGAGAAATTTCAAGATTAATAAAAGACTAAAACATAATTAAATTTAGACTAGTTTAGACTAATAGAGCAGCTGGGCAATCCGCCTACAAATGAATTTTTTTTTTTTTAAAAAAAAGTATTTTTGAGTCTTGTAGACATTCAAATTTCATCCATCTAGGCAAAGCAATTCTGTAGGAAAAAGAAAAAATTTTTTAAAGCACCTCAAAATGCACAACTGAAAGACTAAGAATAAAATATTGACTCTTATTCATGAAAGTAGTTCACTTAAATACCATTGACATAAAGGGACTACTACAAAGACTTGAAAGTAACAAGACGCTAGTTCTAGAGAATTATTCTAGGCTTTGGATTTTTGATTCATTATGAATGGCTCTCCCTGACAAATAATAATTACCCTCAATGGGGACATTCTATTCTCTCTCTCTCTTTTCTTTTTTTTTTAAGTTTCATCTCCACTTCAAATTGGGCAAAAACCAATGCCAAAAATCAAATATCTTGCAGAGTATTCTAGAATAATTCTAGAATCTCATGAAAATTCTACAAAAATTGCATGGCCAATTTAAAAAGCTGATCCTTTCTCATACTGACTATTACACTGTATTTTACTGAATAGATATGTGACATTAAGTTTAAACCTTTACTAGCATCAATAAAGAATTGCTCCTAGCAATAAAAATTTCTCTTTTATATGCAAACATTTATAATTTAGGCTAATAAACTGGTCATTTTACATATTAAGATTCTAACAGATTCCTAGCACAGATTTTAGCAAGGTAAACTCTACCATTATACTTCCACAACCAAGTAACCAAGAGTAAATAGGAATTATATACTGTTTATTAAAAGTAACTCTTCTATTATGTTAAATATACATCATACAAAGGAAGAGTTCAGTAGACTATGTTATGGAAAATGTTTCAAATAATGGTCTCAGTGAAACAGACATCAATTCCTCAGGTGACAGCTTCACATGACACATGACAAACTAAAATATCCTGATGCACATCCAATCTTGCTATCTGAGAAACAGAGGGGGAAATGCTTTAGTAACTATACTGAGTCATCCTAACAGGCTACAATTCAGGAAAAAGCAGCTAACATTTGTTTGGTCTTCTTGATGGGAAAAGTAACAGATACTCTTTTTAAGAGATGCTAATTTTTTTTTTAAATCTCCCCCAATACTATCATTAAGCTCTTGTTCATAAACAGAAAGAATGACTTGGCATAACTACAGAGATTTTTATGAGGGTTCTCAAAAATCAAGGAATATATGAACAATTTTTTCAATTACTCAAAAGATACATATAACATCTTAAAATTGTCACGATTTCCAAGATTTCATTTAGGCAAAGCAGAAGCATCACTGCTCAATTACATCTTTCTGTATTCATATATGTAGAGGCTGCTATGAACATATTTGGCTTAATATGATTCAACTTGTAAAAGAGAATTAGGAGATTTATGTAAACATGCCAAGTCTTTGTATTCACCATCCAGACTTGACTGGGTTTCATACATGGGGCAAAGAAGGGAAGACCCAGGAAAGAACTACTTTGATGTTTGCTGCTTAGAAATTGATGTTCTCAGTTTGCTAGCCTTGTCTTAAGGAGAACTAGAAACCAGAAAAAAACAAAATGCACTCTCTCCATCTAATGTAATATTTTTAACTTTACCTAGTCACTAAAAATCCTGGAATATAATATTACAAATACTAATTTAAACTCAAAGAATTACTTACAAGACTACATCTTATGAAAATTTATTATGAGTACAATTAATATATATTAGAAACTTCATTATCAAAAACTTTGTGTTCATTTTTATGAAAAATAAGACTTACTTGTGGTACAAACATTAACCGACATTTTCAAATATCAATAATCAGCATTAACTAACTGTGGAAACATTTTTATTTTATTTTATTTTATTTTTGCCTTCTCAAGGTAGCCTAGTTAAAAAATAAAACAAAATAAGGTGGGGGTAAAAAGAGTTGGAAACAGCATCTCTCTCTTTCTCTCTAAATCTAAATCTGAATCTAAAATCTAGACTCAGATTTTAAAGAAGCAATGGGTTTCAATAAGTCAATGCTCCCTATCTCTGGGCAGACCTGTCCCTACAATAATATAACTCAGTCTCATTAAAATTTAGAAAACAGCACATGCTTTCCAGACATGTAATCTAAGACAGAGAAAGAAAGAAAAGTCCAAGCTTGAATAGGAAAACCACTCCTGGAGGAAAAATGCACAAAGGAAAATCCACAGGGGGAAAAAAACAGAGCAATTGTCAGCACACCTAAGTAAGTAGGTATGCTTATTTCATACCTGTAAGCAACTGTCACATAAAGGTGATATGCTCTCCAGGAGACAGGAGGACTCAGGGGAGGAACTACAGAGCACACTTCCCCCTCTAACCCGATAATGAATGAATAAGACATGTGGCATCCAGCAGGTTCTCTGTGCTGGAGGGAACTCAATTTAGAGTCACAAATGCATCTGTTTCTAGTGCACTGTCACATTTCTGAAAATGGCACTATGAAAATAACCTTCTTTTACCCATTCCTCTTCTCCATCCCAGTAACAGATTAGTTAGTGTTTTTAATCAGCTGCACTTTAGACATGGAATTTTAACACTGTTCCATTTTTAATATGCCAAATAACCCTGCTCCCTAACAAGGATGCTGTTTCTGGAAGCTGACAGCGCTTATTTCTAACACTATTCACAGGGCTTCTACCTTGTTGTCATCAAGTATGACTTAAGAATTCACATTTGTGTAATTTAAAAAGTTAGATTTTTGAAAGTACTGTGCACATTTGTTCTCCCAAGATTCTAGCTACCTATGCCAGTCTATTTCAAATATTTTAGTACCTAGCATATTGTTAAACACTTGCAAAATATCCAGTAAGTGTTTGCTGAAATAGACACTCTTTCTAGCACTTCCACATAGCTATATAATTGAACTTTTGTTCATAATTATGATCATGACCATGGCAAGGTTTTAAAGTAAATTCTTATCCACTGCTGATTAAATCACATTTTAGTATCCAGCAATTTAACTGACTTAACAGCTGCTTATTTGTGGGTTTAAAAGTAGTGTGAAGTGATTCTGTGTACCAGACAAACCAGTGACCCAGGCCCAGGTTCAAAGTGTAAAGTACCACTGGTTGGCCCTGTGACTGCCCACAAATTTTTAACCTCTCTAATCCTGTTTTCTCTCCAGCAGTTTCTTCAGTAATCATACCCATCTCAATGTTGCTATAAGAATTAAATAAGACAGGATGTAAATGGCACAACACATGGCTTGGCATGCAGTAGAACACTAGATAAGTGTTCATTTCACTCTACTTTCCATTCCTCCAGGTTAATAATGCCAGATGCTGTTGGGATTAAATAATGATAGAACAGGATGTCACTAATAGAGTTTGATCACCAGTTAATGCTCACATTTCACTTACGAAGACAGAAAATTCATTAGGTGGGGTTTGATGTGTGTGATCATTCGTTACAGTCTTAAGTATGTTTCTGACACAGTTCTAATTTAAACATTTTGAGCACTCTTGCACCTCAAGTATGCCTAGTAGCAAAAGAAAATATGATTACGTTTCACAAATGAGCAAATTCCAGCAAGAATGCACTCTGTAGAATTTAACAGTCCTTTGACAGTGCAAAATTTAACCATCTTTTGATAGATTGATGGTATATAACAAGGAAAATTACTTCCAGCTAAATGAATAAATCAACATATTTAGAACACAAATACAATTTTACCAATTAACCAATGTTTAACAAGGATTTTTTTAAAGAAAAGAAATTGGGATTGTAACTAGGAATTAGTAAAGGTAAAGTTAAATTTAAGAAACCACATATCTGATAAGGGTTTGCTACCTAGCATATATAAAGAAATCCTACAACTATAAAAGACAAACAACTCAATTTAAAAATGGGCAGAAGACATGAATAGATATTTTTCCAAAGAGGAAATATAGATGGCAAAAAGCACATCAAAAGATGCTCAGCTTCACTACCTGTTAGGGAAATTCAAATCAAAACTGCAGTGAGGGAAGGTCACGGGGCTCAGCAGGCAGAGTTCTCGCCTGCAATGCCAGGGACCCAGGTTCGATTGCCAGGGCCTGCCATGCAAAAAAAAAAGAAAAAAAAAACTGCAGTGAGATATCTCACACCTACTAGAATGACGGTACTAGAATGACCAACCAACAAACAGGTAACTATAAGTGTTGGAGAGGATGTAGAGAAACTGGAACACTTATTCACTGCTGCGGGGAATATAAAACGGTATAGCCACTGTGGAGAATGGTTTGGCAGTTTCCCAGGAAGCTAAGCACAGAGGTACCTTTCAACCCAGCAATCCTGCTACGAAGGATATACCCAGAAGATAGGAAAGCAGGGACACAAACAGACATTTGCACACCAGTGTTCATAGCGGTATTATTCATACTTCCCAACAGATGGAAACAACCCAAGTGGTCAATCGACAAATGGGTAAACAAAGTGTGGTATATACATAGGATGGAAGATTATTCAGCAGCAAGAAGGAAGGAAGTCCAGAAGCATGTGACAATATGGGTGAATCCTGACAGCATTATGTTAAGTGAAATAAATCAGACACAAAAGGACAAATATTGTATGAGCTCACTGATATGAACTAATTATAATATGTAAACTCAGACATAAATTGCAGAATATTGGTATGCTGGTTTGGATCTGTGGTACACCCCAGAAAAGCCATGTCCTTTAATCCTCATTCAGTATTGCTCAGTATTGCTGGGTGAGAGCTTTCTGATTATCCATGGAGATGTGACCCACCCAAACATAGGTGGTAACTTCTGATTACATGGTGTCCATGAAGATGTATCTCCACCCATTCAAGGTGGGGTTGCTTACTGGAGCTCTTTAAGAGGGAACCATTTTGGGAAAAGCTTCAGAGCCACAAGAACCCACAAAGCCAGACAACTTTGGAGATGAAGAAAGAAAATGCCCCTGGGGGAACTTCATGAAACAAGATTCCTGGAGAGAAAGCTAGGAGACAACCACATGTTTGCCATGTGCCTTTTCAATTGAGAGAAAAACCCTGAACATCGGCCTTCTTGAACCAAGGTATCTTTTCCTGGATGCCGTAGATTGGACATTTCTATTGCTTTAATTTAGACATTTTTCACAGCTTTAGAACCATAAACTTGCAACTTATTAAATTTTCCTTTTTAAAAACCGTTCCATTTCTGGTAGATTGCATCCTGGCAGCCTGGCAGCTTTCAAATTAGAACAATATAGGTTACCAAGGTATAGAATGAGGCTCAAGAATTGAGAGTGGTTGCTTAATATGTGCAGAATATTTAAGTTCAATCTAGTTAAACATTACAAAATGGACAGCGATGAAGGTAGCACATCACTGTAAGGATGATTAGCAGTCAGGTACTGAATGGTGTGTGAATGTTGTGGAAAGGGGAAGTTTAGAGTCATGTATGTCACCATGAAGGAAAGCTAAAACACGGGAAGGTGTAAGTGAATCTTGTGGTGGACAACATCCGTGATTCTCTGTACAAATATTAAAAAGTTCTTTCATGAACTAGAACAAATTTATGACACTATTACAAGGAATTAATAATAGAGTATGGGTGGGCCTGGTGGCTCAGTGGCAGAGTTCTCACCTGCCATGCTGGAGACCCAGGTTCGATTCCCGGTGCCTTCCATGCAAAAACAACAACAACAACAAAAAAAAAAACAGTATAAATAACAGGGGGGTATATGGGGAAAATAGTACCTATTGCAAACTATGGACTACAGTTAGAAATATTTTAATATTCTTTCACCACAGTAACAAACGTTACTGGGGTTAATAACCCATACTATGGGTCAACAATAGGGGGGAAAAATGAGGGATAAAGGGCATGGGATGATTGGGTTTTCTTTTTTACTTTTTTCTGGAGTAATAAAAATGTTCTAAAATTGATCATAGGGACATATGCACAACTATGTGATAATACTAGAGCCAGTGATTGGATACTTCGAATGGTTTGTATGATATGTGAACATATCTCAATGAAACTACATTCAAAAAAGCAAATATAAGAAAATCATATTCAAACCTACCCCATTTCCTCTGTGTCCATAACAGTTTGCACACCCCTTGTTTATACTTCATTACATTAAGTTGTCAGTCTGCTCTCTGTGCGGTGAGAGCCTTGTATTCATATGTGAACCCTTGGCAGCTAACACCATGCTTGGCACATACTAAGAATTCAATGAATGTTTGTCAAAGAAATTCATATCTTGCCACATTTCATCAACTATGTAGAAAACATCTCTTTTTGCTCTGTACTCTGGAGGGCTAAGCCCAGACGATGTTTCACTAGAGCCCTATTCCTGGCACGAAATATATCGATACCCTCAAAGAGCTCTGAGAAACACCCACCTTCAACATGCCAAAGGTCTCCAAGTTCTACATGAAGTCCATTTTTTCGAACATGGATTCAGACAGGGTATTTTGTTATCTTTTAATGAAAGTTAAAAGACAGTGAAAGAAGAGTTAGTGACAGAAACACAGGAAATAAACTAAAACCATTTTCCTTTACAGGTCTGGCTAGACAATAACAGTTCAGTTATTTCCTAATGTATTTTATATGAAAGGCTGATTAACAATGAAGTGTTCTTTAAAAACTTAGAGAAGAAACTTGTACTCATGATTTGACCTTCGAGACAAAGACTCTTATTTAATAAAGTTCCAATTCAATCCCATGATTCAAGACATTATGTCAGATTATTTTTCATTTTCTAGTGAAATACATAAATGCCCTCAGAAGAAAGCAACTTCAATCCTCAAGTCAACGTTTCCAACAGCCATATCAAATGGAATGCAACCAAATGCCAAAGTAAAGTTCTCTACTACAAAATATGTACCTACCACCCAGCTGGTTACCAAATATAAGCTTTCAGGTATAATATTTTTGCTATTCTATTTATATTTTCTTTCTTCTTGAATTAATTAACTGAAAGGGAATAACAGTTTTTTTGTTTTTGTTTTTGTTTTTTTTAGAAAAAGTGACTTTTTAATAAAGCTATCTAAAGCTCAACTTTCTAAACAAGAGACTGCTATTATGTCAACAGTACACTATAAATATAACGTCTACTAAAAAGCAAAGGCCAGTGACCACAGCTGGAAAAATAAAGGCACAAAGTCTTCTGGAAATATAAACAAGTGTCTAGAAATGCAATACTCAAGGAAAGTTACCAAAGGAAAGCTATTAATCAAACTTTCAAATATACATAGAAATTTTTCTTTAATTGTAATAATTAGACACCTATAGAAAAAAGTGGGAAGGGAAATACAACTATCTGGAAGATTTATGCAAAATTAATGCCTTTACTGATAAAGTTAAATTGTACCCTTTAAGTAAGAGACTCCAGTATTATTTATTAGAAGCTTTGATTCCAACTAACAACCAAGGGAGTATAAAGCTGTATATACAGGATATAAACAGTTGAACCAACTGTTATTATGTTTTAAGTCAATTCTATTCTCATGTTCCACTGTACTAGAGATAAAAACTTTCCTTTAGAATCTCTCGGTCTCCCACTTTTATTATTTATTCAATCCTCTCCTATTTAGCAGTTCCAAGTCCAGCCTGAGACTGGAAAAATCTAACATCTCAGCAGACATAAGGTTATTAAACTGTAGTGATATGAGAACCTCAAGGAGAGAAATTCAGAGTTGATTCTCTAACAGAGATAAACAAGCCCTTCAAATCATAGTACATGACCAATCCTAACTAGAGATATCTGTTATCCTACACTTCCATGATTATGTTTTCTCCAAAGGAAAACTCAATGACTATAAACATACTAACAAGAAAAAGGCAGTTATATTAAGTGTGTTTGCAAACACGTTTTTGCTTCTGGAAATGCAAAAACATTAAAAGCATACACTTTTTCCAATGCCTTTTCTACTCTTCTAGAGATTCCTCTACATATCCAGTTTCCACTGATAATGCTAAGGGCAACATGGGATTCTTTAATCACACGTGGAACGCAGAGGCAGAGAGTGACAATGATACACCACTTCTTTAGAGAATATTTTGATATTTGTAGCAAGACTCTTGAAAACCAGCTCATATTCCAGCCCAGTAATTATACTTTCATTTTTATCATAATATTTATAGAAAACAGCATATTACATATTGCTAATATAAACAAACATTCAAAGTATTAAGAAGTATTCTATAACAGCAGAAAGGTAGGGGAAAATCCATGGCTATCTTTTAATAGAGACACTCAATGACCCAACAAACTATGTCTATCACTTTAGGTTGAAGAATAATGCAATTAAAAAAAAACCTTTAGAGGAAGAAAGGAACTTCAGAGGAATTTTGTTAATTTTTATATTAAATAACTTATTTTATGTCTTTTACTACAAGTGAGCAAAAGACTCCACTGAAATGTGAGCACATGCATTAAACTTCAGTGCCAAGTAATAAAGCTTGATTTCAACAATATTCGCACCCAGATCCCTTGTATCAAAGTTTTGCATGGTCACTGTAGTAGCATACCACTAAAAGCATACAGAAACCACAGTATGCCTCGCACTTAGCAAGAAATATGAATTTTACTGGACACTTATTTGGGAACAACATAAAGGAAGAGTTTATATGGAATGAATTATCCCCCAAAGAGCTTGTTTAATTAACTGCTCTACATAGAGATTCTTCACTTTACAAATATTTTACAGGAAAATCCCTTTAAATGGAAAGTTCCCCTAGTGAATTTGAAATACTCAAATTTTAATTTATACATAATTTGGTAATGTTAGGAAAGACTGCAGCTTAAAGGCTAAAAGTGTATATTAACACTCAGCTCCACCATTGCTTGCATGGATGACCTTGAACAAATTTCATTCTTCTCCAAGCCTCACAGTCTATATAAAATGGGGACAACATTACTTAATTTACTAGGTTACTCTGAAGACTGAGTTTAAATGTACATAAAATGCTTAGCTCCATATGCTAAACTCAATAAATGGAAGCAATTCTTATTCTCATCATCCTTATTATAATTATTAGAAAAAACTGCTAATAATTATATAACCTGCTATAGAAACAGAAGTATATAATATGAGGAGCAGAAAAACCAAATCCTACCCTATTTATGACCTCTCCCTTTCTCCCCCGCCTAAAAAGAAACCTTGAAAAATATTGGCCTGAACCAATATTATCAGTAAGCCCCTAAGTCATATTGATGATCATAGTCAGACACTACCGCAAGAGCCAAGTATGGTCTTTAACATTATCCCTTAAGATATGAAGGAAGAGCAGAGCAAAGACGAAGAAATGCAAAGGAACTGGGAAGGTGAATACCAGGTGCTGGTCCTCTCTGAGACCTCACTAAAACCCTCTCTGATCCTTGGTGTCCTTCCTGAAAAATAAGGAACAGGAATATGGGCCTCTAAGTCCTTTGGCGCTGACTCTTTGGTCTTTCCTGAAGAGGACCTTACCACTGCACTAGATTTTACTGGTGTTAGGTTTTGTTCTTAAAATCTTCGATCAACTACACATCCACATAAATATATATATATTTTTAAATCAAGTATTCAGACAGGAAAAGAAAACGTATGAGCCTTGCCCTACTAATCACGTATCTTATTTATAAAGCAACAGGAAAGTTATGATAATCTCTTAAAAAAAAAACAATTTAACATGTCTTTTTGCAGTGTTTTAGATGACTGAAAACATCTCTAGTTTTTTGTCTGTTTGTTTTTTAACTAGTTGACAGATTTTTTAAAATTGCAAAGCCTGCAACCAGCTCCTTATTCAAACATACTACCCTTTCCAGTGGAAAAAATCTTGAAACTATTCAGAGAGTAAGAAATAAGATTAGTTTTCTCTCAACAATACAAAAATTTGACTGTTATAAGCCCAAAGAATAATTAAGTCCATGTTTAAAAATTTTTCCACTGATCTTGTCAAAGCCACCTTTACGTTCCATATCATTCTATACTTTATCATTCCTTTTGCAACACGACTAGCCATCTACCATTGAACTGTCAGTTAGCTAAAAGCAGAAATCACAGTTTATACAATACCTTTCTTAATCATTCATTAAATACATTTGGAGGAAGATCTTTCCTGAAATATAACAACCTCAGTAGTATTACCACCATTTGAAGAATACTTAAATAGCAAATAAACGAATTGTACACAGGCATAGTTGCTTAAAGAAAAACTGAATTTCAAATGTCCTTTAGGAAAAAGAATGTCAAGACCAGGATATAAAAGAATCTTTCGAAAAACAGTAGGTCTAGAAAGAAGAAAGTCTGTACTTTGTTTCAGACCCACTCTGACACTTCTCAAATGTGCCCTCCTACTCACGGGAATGATCCCAATCCATTGTCGGGATGCAGCCTCTACCCCTTTATGAGCCAGCTGTCAGTGGACTTGGATTACCCTGCTATGTGGGGGAGTTGGCAAATAAGAAGTTGGAGAGGAAAGTATGTCTTCTGCTTTACACAGTCCAACCCAAAAGAAAATGGGAAGGAAGGAAGCAGAAACGGAGGGGAGAAACAGAATACGACAATAAAGGGAGGCAAATTAATGCATCATGAGCTCAGACTCTGTTCTACAGTTATTAGACATTTTCTGATGTTGGGGCAAAACACACTCCCAAGGGAATCATCTTGAGAAAATTAGTTTTCTATTGCTCAACTCCTACCATCCCCACAACCACTGAATCCACATGAGCATCCTCTTTCCACTAACCTCTAGAGGAGGCAGACAACCCTTTATCCAATTCTCCAAGTCCATAATAACTGCCTTTGGAGTCCTGATTCCAGATTTCTTTCAGAATCAAGAAAACAAACTGTGGAGAAGCCAGGGTAGCAGGGCCTAGAGGCAGGAGTGGGGACCACTGAGACTGTGCATCAGGTAGAAACTAAAAAAGAAAATCCACCAATAACAAACACCCAATAGTAAATGGTTTTATAAATCAGAGGAAGAGTTACTACTAATCGCTGCTGAAATTCCTTTTAAAACTTGTCAAATGGTCTGTCTCACATACACACACACAGTACAATTTGCAAACTGCAAAGTCTAAAGCCATGCACTTTTCACTTTTTTCCCTTCTCTCATCACATTATTGTAAAGAAAAATCCTCAGTTTTTATAACACTTAACATATAGGAAAGCTTTAGGTCTTATTAAATCAAAATGCAATTACAGGTCAGATTTCACATAAGTATTCATCAATCTAACCAAACTATAAACCATCTCATTCCCTCACTGTAAATTGGACTAAGAACTGGAAAAGATTTCACACTGAGCTAATAATTCCACAGGCTGGCCAATTCACAAAATTACAAGGTCTCAAACTCCACCCCAGAAAAGAAAACATGGAAGGTTGCTTAGGATACATGCAGTGTTTCTCTTAATTCCATAAAATGCCACCTAGGTATCTAAAGGTAAAAGCCAATGAAGAAGAAAAACAACAACATTGGTTTGCCATTTCTAGGAGGTAAAATATCTTGATATCAAGAGGAGAAATTTTTTTTATTCACCTAACAATACAAATATTTCACCTCCATTTGACATGTCAAATGACCCCATGGATAGAAATCACAAGCAACAACCAGTCAACACAGATTTCCTCAGATGATCGAATGAGAGTTACCCTTAAGATCTGCAATGCCTGAAATGTAACAGTCTGTTTTGGTAAGGCCAGCAACAGACCCCTGGATGAGTATGCCAGTTGAAACCTTAACTTCTAGATAAAATTAACACAAAATCGGTCATCAGCAGTTTGCGTGTCTTTAAAGCTCCCATCTATGCAATGTGCAATATTGATGACCAATATATGCAATAAATCATTAAATTTATAAACCCTATGAGATGAATGTTAGCATCCACATCTTATAGATGAGACAACCAAGATTCACGAAGTTACAGTAAGACACCAAAGGGAAAGTCAAGATTTGAACCCAGTCCACCTCACAATGGAGCCATCATTAACCAGCGACTTGGTTTTACTTCAGTGGATTACCAATAATCTTCTTGATTATCCTGTATCAAAAAATTAGAAAGACTGCCAAAATCTGCCTTCAGAATTAATTCTATGGTATTAAATGATTAATGAAAAAATTGAGCCATGAAATAAAGTAAGTTCACATTTAAATGAATCACCAAAATATCTATCACAAATGAACTTTTACTCTGAAGAATAGAACTGGGGAAAAAATCCTCTAAAGGATATCAAATAATGATATAGCTTTCACAATGTGACTGTGTGATTCTGAAAACCTTGTGTCTGATGCTCCTTTTATCTACCTTGTCAACAGATGAGTAGAACATATGGAATGAAAATAAATAATGGGGGAACAAATGTTAAAATAAATTTAGTTTGAAATGCTAGTGACCAATGAAAGGGAGGGGTAAGGAGTATGGTATGTATAATCTTTTTTTTTTTCTGTTTTCATTTTATTTCTTTTTCTGTTGTCTTTTTATTTTTTTCTGAATTGATGCAAATGTTCTAAGAAATGATCATGATGATGAATATGCAACTATGTGATGATACTGTGAATTACTGATTATATAGATAGAACGGAATGATCATACGTTAAGAATGTTTTTGTTCGTTTGTTGTTAAATTTTTTTTTAATAAATAAATAAAAGGATATCAACCAGAGGAGCTGTCATCATAAACCATTACTGACCCCATACACTTCATGAATTATACAGAATAGCCTCAAATATTAAGTTTAAGCCATTAACTACACACCTTAGCACAATGAGTAAGTCTTCTTCCTATAATGGGGAAAACAGTCTCTGGAGATTATTTTAATTGGGATTTATAATTCTGCACTTATTTTAATTGGGACTTATAATTTTGATTTTGGCTAAAGTTTACTGAAGGCTGTTCTCCAAGGTATACTATTTAGAAAAACACCAATCTTGAATACAAGCTTCTGTTGCTTTGTAATAAACAATTCTGACAGGAAAAGATCATGGATAGAACCCTGTAAGTTTTCAAAGAGGAAAGCGACAACAGAATAAGAGAATTTTCCTGTATCAATTGTACTTTAGGGGAAAAAAAATGACCTCCTCTTGGATTAAGAAAGAGAAAGATTTCATTTTGCAATAGAAGAGCTTCCAGATATATTTTTCCATCTTCAGAAGTATGCCAAGTCAAATTCATCATACTGTTCTATTAAAAGGCATGTGTAGGAAAGGAAATAGCAAAGCACAAAGTCAATCAAAACAAGACGCTAACAGATAAGTTTAAAGAATGAGACGAATCAAAATAATACTCATAAACTGATAGTTTAGCTTCCCACAAAGTGAGCAAATTGCTAGATGTGTGGTTAAAATACAGATCACTTCCAATCTGTTCCATTATTTGAGGAGGGGGGGAGAATGCATCCTCAAGATAAATGAGTATGTTGGAACTTGGGCACCTGCACACTTTGTGAATCTATCTGCTTAAAAATTTGTATGAACTGTTTTTAATCTATTCCAGTAAGAATCACTAGACTTAATCTTTTATATTTATATTTAGTGTATGTACCACGCCTTTACCATAAGAATTTCAGCAAAAATGCTGATAACATGCACTACTATAAAACTTTTGTTGTTTTTTCTAACGGGGGGAGAAATGTGGATTTGCTTCCGTGG
Source organism: Tamandua tetradactyla (assembly GCF_023851605.1). Classification (NCBI taxonomy): domain Eukaryota; kingdom Metazoa; phylum Chordata; class Mammalia; order Pilosa; family Myrmecophagidae; genus Tamandua; species Tamandua tetradactyla. The sequence continues at coordinate 207,063,528 of NC_135327.1, forward strand.
CCTAGGAATAAAGTTATCACTACAGACTAGATTATTTGGTACCACAGAAATGGACATCTAAGCAGTTCTGGTTGGGTCCATCCATTGGTGCCCATCAGTTAACCAAAAGCAGAGTTGTTAAAGGCAAAAATAGCATAAGAAACATAAGAATGCTCATTTGAGCCCCGCTGCCAGGCCTCAGTGGAATACCAATTTCATGTCCTCCATACTGAAGGTGGGGGGAAGGGGGTTAGCAGGGACCAGTTTCATGGCCAAGCTGGTTCAGCGCTTCCTTGGCTTAAACTAACATGTCCCAGATTCTGTACCCCCTAGAAATAAAACAGCGCCACTGATCTTTACTCTCAACACCTAAAATTCCCTGAGGTCCCTCAAAGCCATTCTTGTTCTCAGTGGATTTAGCTAGTGGAGACGTTCTGTCTGTCCTTCAGAAAACCCACAGTACTCATCATCTAGGAATTTTACTGCTGCTGCTCCTTCCTGTCTACCTTCTCCTAACTTCCTAACCTCAGGGACAAACCTCTGCCAAGGTGCCGTTACCTACTCCTTTCCTCTGGTATCTACAAAAGCCAACCAAGGAACCCTGGCTACTTCACATACCAGTAACATAGCATTAACATACACATTTCTAAGAAACCTACCCACACTTAAGTCCATAAACTCTTCACTAAATATAATCTTGAAATACTCTTTGCTAATCCAACAGCTGAAATCCTCAGCTAATACAACAGATTTTCTTTATTTAAGAATAATGATAAGTAGGCCCAAATACAACACCAAAGTTTGTTTTGGACACAAGTACACACTGGATAAAATTTAACCATCAAGTTTTTTACCGGGGTAATTTAAACAAAGTAATTCTCAGAAACATACCAGTTTTAATGAGCTACATTTTAAGCTGGGGGGTGGGGGGGGATACAAACTATCTGAAGAAAACAAAAATAAGTGTGTTATTTCTTCTTTCTCATAAATAAGAGCACTCCATCAGGGTCATCTTTCATCTTCTTTTCATAGAGTAGAAGAGACAAAGAAACAGTTCCTGTTAAAACAAACACATAAAATGCAGAGTTTAAGAATGTTCTGAGAATTTTTTTTAAGTCTTTCTGGAACTAAATATCCATGAGGGCTATTTCAAATAATAGAATTTACAGTATTTATTTATTGGCACCTTCACCTTGATCTACCACAGAGTTAGACACTAGAGTCCTTAAGCAGAAATATTTGTCATTTGGAAACTATCTTTTCTAGTACTAAATAATAAAATCTCACATCTGCCAGGGATGATGGTGATGGTGAACAAGGCAATGCGAATACTGAGTATTTACTATGTGACTAGAACAAATTTAAGCATTCTATAGGCATTGTCTCATGTAATCGTCATCACAGACGTTCTGAGAACCATTATCGCCTCTCCATTTACCTTTGAGTAAACTGAGGCTTTCCTACAAGTTAGGAGGTGTTCTAGTTTGCCAGCTGCCGGAATGCAATATACCAGAAACAAAACAGCTTCTAAAAAGGGAAATTAATAAGATGCTAGCTTACAATTCTAAGGCCGAGAAAATGTCCCAGTTAAACAAGTCCATAGAAATATTCAATCAAAGGCATCCAGGGAAAGATACCTTGGCTCAAGAAGGCAGATGAAGTTCAGGGTTTCTCTCTCAAGTGAGAAGGCACATGGTGAACACAGAGTTTCTCTTTCATCTGGAAAGGCACAGGGTGAACACAGTCAGGGTTCCTCTCTCATCTGGAAGGACAGATGGTGAACACGGCATCATCTGCTAGCTTCTTCTCCTGGCTTCCTTTTTCATGAAGCTCCTGGGGGGGGGGGGCTTTCTCCTTCTTCATCTCCAAAGGTTGCTGGCTGGTGGACTCTGCTTCTCGTGGCTATGTCGTTCTCTGCTCTACGAATCTCTCTCTGAATCTCCTATTCTCCAAAATGTCTCCTCTTTTATAAGACTCCAGTAAACCAATCAAGACCCACCCAAATGGGTGGAGACACGTAGTCACCTAATCCTGTTTAACCACTCTTGACTAAATCACATCATCCAAGGAGATGATCTGATTACAGTTTCAAACACAGAGTATTGAATAGGGATTATTCTACCTTTACGAAATGGGATTTTGATTAAAACATGGCTTTTCTAGGGGGTATACATCCTTTCAAACCAGCACAGGAGGCAAAGCCAGGACTCTGATCCCATCCATGATCCAAATTCACCACCATCAATCCCAAGCAATGGATCACAGGCCTTAAAAGTTGCTCTACTGGAGCTTCGCAGCCTCTTGTCACTAGAAAGTGACAGAGCTGAACAGTCTCTCCCATCCTGTTTTCTACTTCTCGCTTTGACTTCTTCTTATTTCTAAAAAGAAGTCAGTGGAAATTCAGCAAGCTGCTCATGTATGATATGCACACTTTCCTGCAAGTAGATTATAGTTCAATAAACATTATTGAAAGGATAAAAAAATAAAAGCTGCTCTATTCTGCCTTTTCATTATTTTTTATTCCCTGGTGAGAACAACTTCTAATTATGACTGCTAATACTGCCTCAATTTGGAAAGAAAAGGCAGAAGGAACAGCAGTGACAGCTGTTTTCTTCTACTTTCTAAGATATTTTAATCAATTCCAAATAAAATTAATATAGCACAAAGCAGGATTTGTTTTGCTTTGATTATAAAGGATATAAACCTTACTCTAGTATAGCTTAGTTAACAGCACACAAAAAAAATGAGCAAAACTAGGAGAGGATTACCATTCTCGTAAAAGTACTGAAGCTATAAAACAAATTAGACAGGGGTTCTTTACTACCGGTCTGGCATAAAGCTGCACTCTGTAGCAAGTAATTACTCGCTAGATTGGCTTGAGCCACTTTAGCATGTCTTAGGGACATAATCCACACCAACAAATTGTGTTTTCTGAATGAACTACATGAATCCAATCATTCTAAATGTGACCCAAGTGATGTCAGAAACCAAAAGTAGTACCTGGAAACCACTAATCACACCTCTAAGGGATACCTTTGTTCAGAAACCATGAAGATAGATCATTAGCAGCCTCTACATTTTCCTTTAATACGTCAGTTAAGCATCTCACATCAACACAGCATTTATTTCCTTCCCTTTTAGCTGTACAGTTTTAACATAAGCTGAAGAAATGAGTACATTTCAAAGGTTCTGGGAAAGGAACTTCTCTATCATCTGCAGCTATCAGACCATGTACAAATGCTTTAGCTCTTCCTACAAAACATGTACACCAAGACCCATCTCTGTTAGAGCAGTGTGGTGGTCTGAATCTGTGGTGGACCCCAGAAAAGCCATGCCCTTTGATCCTCATTCAATATTGCTGGGTGGGAGCATTTTGATTGTTTCCATGAAGATGTGACCCACCCAATTGTGGGTGGTAAATTTTGATTAGATGATTTCCATGGAAGTGTATCTCCACCCACTGAAGGTGGAATTGCCTGCTGGAATCCTTTAAAAGAGGAAACATTTTGGAGAGAGTCCCTTTTGATAGAGCCACGTGAAAGCCAGCAGATGCCACCATGTTCACCATGTACCCTTCCAGCTGAGAGAGAAACATTGAACGTCGTTGGCCTTCTTGAACCAAGGTATCTTTCCCCCGATGCCTTAAATTGGACATGTCTATAGACTTGCTTTAATTGGGACATTTTCTCGGCCTTAGAATTGTAAACTAGCAACTTATTAAATTCCCCTTTTAAAAGCCATTCAGTGTCTGGTATTATTGCATTTCGGCAGCTAGCAAACTAGAACAAGCAGGAAGACACTTCTTACAAAATAAAAACTTAACTCTTAGTGCCTTTTTTATTTCACTATACTATTTTAAAACTTTTATTAAAAACAGCCTATTTATCGTGTCCAACTTACTTTCTAAATAAGGAATAGAAACACAATTTCTTCAAATACCCCTCATATAGGGTAGCCTAGTTGTTTTAAAATGTAAATTTTAACTAGCACAGCTAAATCCTAGGCTTCCTATGTGGTCTAGCTCAAATATCATAGGGATGACCCTTTTTCCAACCACTGTTTATAGGGATTTATGAAACCTTTAACTGCGTCAATTCCACTCATTAGGTAAACATTGCCTTGTAATATCCCATTTCATTGTTATAAAAATTGTATGTAGAGGGTGCAAGGGTAGTTTAGTGGTAGAATCCTCACCTGCGATGCAGGAAATTCAGGTTTGATTCCCGGTCCATGCACCTCCCAAAAAACAAACAAGCGAAACAAACAAAAAAACAACCAACAAACAAAAATTCAACAAACGGTGCAGTTATAACGGGATAATCACATGGGAAATGAAATGTGATCCCACCCTGCAGCAGACCAAAAAAAAACTTTTTGCATATATATAGACATCTTATTCTCTAAGACAGTCTGGTAAAGTCTGTTGAGGGCTCTCTACTTATTTCCATCTTGTTAGCACCTAACACTATTCCTTACAAACAGTAGTTAATATAATTAGGGATTAATTAAAACAGTTGAAATACATAGTTTCTGAATTAGGTTATAAAAGACTGTTGAATACCCAACCTGTTACCCATTCACACATAAGAATTTAGGATGTGTACTATGAAGCATGTGGTTTGTTCTGAATAGTAATTTACACTTATAATTTTGTTTTCAAAGCTCTGACAGTATCTCACCTGATACCCACCGCACACTAACTTTTTCCTAGGCTTTACATCCGTACCTGTATCACCTGCAATTTGAGACCAACTGAAGCTACCAATGACAAGGCTGAAAACCTACAGGCCATAAGGTATGGTGGAAGCAGCTATGCCTAAAAATGATCAGACAGAAATGAAATTAAATACTCATCTGCTTCTTCCAGACTTCACTTCACAGCAAATCCTTTAATGTTTGCGTTTGATCTATCAAACATCAGAAAAAGCAGAGCCTAATTCAAGAGAAATGTAAATAGAAAAGCCAGTTTCAAAATACATATGCATTCCTCTTGCAAAAGTATTAATTTTTTTAAAGTTAAAAATGCAACCCCCCATAAAAGCGGATGAAAACATGTCAAATGTATTCAACTTAATGAGGAAACCAACAGGATGTTAAAACGGCTCAAGGAACATTTGAGGAATTATTTATAGGCATTTGAAAAAGTAGTCACATAAGATTGCTAGGTTAGATACAAAACTGGTTGGCATCTTTTGTGACCACAAAATCTTCTACTTTGAGATTATCTTCTCCATGAATAGAAATCATTTGCATCTTTACTAGAAAAAAACTATAATTTAACATGTAACCACAAAATACAGGCCTATATTCAGTAGTGAACAGTGATTCAAACAAAAAGTACATCATACTAGGTAACTAAAAAAAAAAAAATGCTGAATGGGCCTGTGAGACAATGCTCTGATATGACATCGAAAGGTACTCTGCCTTCTTTTTCCAGATTCTGGAAACTTTTAACATAAGCAATAAGAAATATATTTCAATAAATACCCAAATTTTAACTAGTTCTGTCCTTTTAATTTTTAAATCAGAAATATACTCTATTAAATGAAAATACAAGGTCGAGTGGGACAGTTTTAAATAGCCTCAGTTTCTTGGGCACTGCATTTATTTGCCTTTTGAGTCATGCCAGGCTGGTGCTAAATGAAAACAATAATGTAACCCTAAGTATCTTTGAAGGCTAGGCCATAACAGACCACACACCTTCCACATTGTTAGTGAAAACACCGTCTCTCTTCAAGCCCTGAGATGGAACATAAGTAGTCCAAATTTCCTGAAGTTGCTATATTATGGGGAAACCAATGAGACGCTATATAGAGGCATGCCAGTCAACCATCCCAGCTGAGGCCAGCCTTCAAATCAGCCCAGCCCAGGTGACGACACTGTGAGGGAGGAAGCCTCTAGATAAATCCAGTCCCCAGCAGTTCACGTCACCCCTAAATGTTCAAGTCTTTCAGCTGAGGGCCCATCTATCAAGGAGAAAACATATCATCCCCACTGTTCACTGTACAAATTCTTGACCCACAGAATATAGAAGCATAAGATTTTTTAAAAACATAGTGTTTTTTTTTTTTTTTAAGCCACAAAGCTTTGGGTTGGTTAAACTAAAATACTAGGTAGCAAACACCAAACAAGGCCAAGGAAGGGAAATTAAGGTAACAGAACCCAAGTGTCAACAGCAGCCCTTCTGCTCTCGCGTTCTGGGGAGATGCCGTGGGCACACTTCTACTTCCACGGCAAGGAGTCTAACGTCTTGGCCAAGATTCCTAATTCCTGGAGCACTCGATACTCAAGATCAGGGTTCAGGCTCCTGGCTGCCTACTATTTTCTATTCACTCCAGGTATAATCTTCTGTCCAACTTTCACAGAGGAGGAAATGGCTGACACCAAGAATTTTTTTAAGTTTTGGTAAATTTGCTAAATACCTGTGGGGTTATGAGGGGTTGAAAATAAAAACATCTGATGGTACATGACAGTTGTGACCTAGACAGCTTTGGAATCACTCAAAACAGCTCTTGAGGTTATAGGACCCAGCTATAGGCTATACGGGCTCCAGACAATTCTCAGTTTATTTCCATCTGAATCAGCTACTGAGTAAGGCCCCCCTGGAAGACTGGGTCATTCAACAAGCATTTAGAGAGGCCATCCCCCCCTACCTCCTCCCCCATACACACTTCAAGTGCTTAAGCTTTCTGTTTGGTCTGGGAATACAAAGGAAAGGGGGCGGGGCAGAGGGTGTTGCTCAGCCCTTAGAATGCAGGGCTAGTGATTAGGAGAGCGTAAGACCACAGTAGGATGTGCCGCGAATCCTTTAGGATTTAGATAGGCATTAAATGAAAAGGGACCAAGAACAACCTCTTTCTAAGGGACTGAAGAAGCCAGATGGATGGGAAGAGAAAGAAAAACAGGGCAAGAGGGCTTTTGGAAAATGATTCACAAATGTAATTCCTTTAAGTTTCCAGTTTCTCGGTAAAGAGTAAGCAGAAACAGCATTAAGACTTTACTTCCCCCCGCCTAGGGCTGATTTTTTCTGTTCTGGGAGAAATGCCTTATGTTGACAGGCATACTATAAAAATGGTTCCCTGATTATTTTATTGCCCAGATGAGGAGCTTTTAGAAATCACTTTAGAATCTCAGGAATGGGGGCTGTGTCTAGCTTTCTCATTCAAAACCCGTGGTCTCTTGGGAAGGGGGTAAAAATCAGTCAAGAGAGAAATCAAATAAAGGTCATAAAATACATCCAATTTAAACATTAAAATTTAATAATACTCTTTAAATTGAAGATGAGTTAAGTTATATTTCCAAGCCTCTAAAAGCAATGCAGCTCTTAGTGGGAGGAGGGTGATTTGCAATATACAAAAGGTTATTTCTATAATTGGCTAGGTTAGAAAATGCTCAAACAGCCAAGGAGAAGAGAGTCTGAATCAAATGCTTCCTTCCCTTCTAGCTGGTGTTATTTGTCAGTTTAGAATAAGATATGGTGAACTAGGAGGAGAAAGACACACATTACAAAAAGACACAATTTATGTGGGTCACCTAGCAACTATTCAAAAGCAAAGAGTAAGGATGACATCTCCAGCCCTATTCTTTATCTATCCAAGTGAGCTTCACCTATAGTATTGCCTGATATGGCTAAGAGAAAGAAAAGCCCCAATTTTTAAAAAATTTTGCTTGTATCATGGAGGCAGCGGAATAACCACACGAACCTGTTAAACTGTATTTTTACAGGACACCGGTATCTCTGATATGCCTTATTCTAACCTTTAGAGGTTGGATGGTCATTACTGCAATCCTTTCACA